>NC_030424.2:11182500-11325000 GCF_001660625.3 Ictalurus punctatus | reverse complement strand
AGGTTCCAAGACCCCCAGCGGATGCCTGAAATCCCACATAGTAGCAAACACAATATGCTGGACATACCCATTATGATCAGGTCAATTTAATAAATTAGGTACAATAAGACATCAACCACAATAACTAATAATAAAATAGAACAATTATAATAATAAAGGTTATGTGAATGTGGTCTTTTTTTCTCTCGCTCTAAAATATTTATTGCACTGTACTCACTCTTCTTATTCTTCTGCTACGCTGGACAATTAACGTCCCTGGAGGGACCGCACAGGAATTCATCACGTTAGAACGGCGTGCAATTTTAAATTATGAATATTTACTATATTTCTGGAATTTTCTATTGAATTTTTTCAGACTGTGGTCAACCACGGATTAACTGAAACCACGGCACCTGAAACAGCGGATATAGGGGTATGTGTATGCAAGTATGTGTATATACTGTGTATGTAGTTTCACTCTCATTGGTTCCTGACTTTTTTTGACACTCTGTAGATTACACTTATGCAAACCACAAAAGTCAATTTCAGTTCAAATCCTATTTCAGATGGAATTATATAAACTCAAAATAACATGCAAATTTAGATTTCTGCATTTAAATTCATATCTCTAACAGCATGATTATTAGTTACACACTGCAGGTTTAATCAGTCTGGACAGGATTTCGGAGTTTTTTTTTGGTGATTGTTGCAGCCAGAAATGCTTGATTTTGCTGGTTTTTATTTTAAATTTGCGATGCAACTTGCAGAGTTTTTTTTTTTATCCTTTTTTGCAGAAAACTACTTGAATTGGCGGTGTTATAGATTTAAAAACATTGCTAGTTTTTAGTTTTATTACGTTTTGTATTTTGGCTTTCAATATCAGTTTCATTTAGTTTTGATGGTGGATAAATAGTTTTGATTTCATTTTTATCTTCCGAAAATCATTACTTTTAGTTTTTAATATCATGGTAATCGTACTCAAAATAAATAAATAAATAAAAATCCCAAATTGGTCTGTGTCTTTTCCTACCTATTAATTACGCCATTAGCGTTCACACTGCTAAATCACTGCTGTGCCAAGGAACTCCAATACACGTTACACTGCCATCTACTGGTCATTTATGACTTGGCAACATTGATAGATCCACTCCATTCCACCTCTGTTCTTCAATCAGACCACCCAACAATTTAAAATACAAAAACCTAAGTTTTATTCTCCAAAACCCTATTTAGTTTTCCTTTGTACTGAAGGTGGACATCACAGTTGCAGTTTAGCTTTCATTTATTTGGAAATTTTTATTTCAGTTAATGAAAATGTTTTTCTCACTGATAGTTTTCATAAACGATAACCTTGGATGAAACGAGACCTCATGTTCGACTCACGTGAATCGAAGAGGCTGAATAAGTGTTGTGATGTCACATGACGCGTTTTCTTTTCTTTCTTTTTTTTTTTTTTTAAAGGCAAGCCCCTCTGAATATTGCGGTGTTTGCTTGATTTTGAGTTCGTTTCTGCGATCGCAAAAATCCTGGAGGGACTGATTAATTATTACTAAACATTTTGGCTGTCATGGTATAACAGTATAATCCCCCCCCCAGATGATGTCACAACATGTAATCCACACAATGACAAGTGGTTGTGATCAATGTCCACATTAAAAAACAGATTACAGTATGTGTGCATCCTAAAACAGACCACCTGGAACATCATTATCATCCTTTATCATCCATGGTGCTAAAATAAACGTTAACCACAATAAAGGATTCGAGATCAAAGCTATACTGTCACTCTGCCAGTTCAGGACTAGGCACGGAGCTAACTTCAAACATGGCTGACTTCACCAAATCAAATCTAGCTCTGCAGCATTTTTTTCTGACAAGTACGCCTGTTACACTTCCTGCCACACCGCAGTTTCTGAACTCCCTATTTAGGGTTTTATTAAAGAGCACTATATGGCAGGGCGGCAGTGAGGGAGACAGCATGCTGACTTCTAGCTTCTGAAACGTTATCTTGACCCAGCTTTACTTTAGCAACCTGAAACCACAAAAACATAGGATTAAAAGCAATTTACTGGATTCAATACACCACTATATACACCAAGTATCTGCTGCTTTTAGTGATTTGTTTCACATCTTTTTCCAGCAGAAAGAAATCACCATGCACTGTGTGACTTGGTGGAAAAGCAGAAATGCTCTGGTTGTTCGATGGATTTATGGAGCACTATCCAGGGAATAAAATGTGCCACCGGGGGTGTGGGGTGTGTGTATTTCTTTCAGAACAGACTTCCATATTATGTTGCGCTCTCTTAATATAGAGTGAAAAATGAAACCCTCACTTTAAAAACAGGTTCACTATCAGCTATTGAAATGGAAAAGAGAACTTGGTATGAAGGAGATGGCATATCATATGATCCACATCAGTCATGTTGCAAAGGTGATAAAGTATATTACGCAATTTAAGTAATACAAGGAGTTTACTTCCTTCTTCTGAAACTGTCCTCATGTGAAACGTTTATCACAGGTCATGAAACAATAACGATGCCAAGCAGCTATACTTTAGGAGGAGGAAAGCGACCTTGCCTTCAACAAGTCTTATTAAACAAACCCTTATGATATTACATTTGAAAGTTAGCTCGCTAGTCAAGCACAATATACAGTATACACAGCTGTATTGGTTACCAGGTTACTCTTTCACATGACATATATTAGGTAAGGTTAATAAATATTTAAATAACACATGACTGTAAGGTATGAAAGGTTATACTAAAACCAACAGGCAGGAGAGGTTGCTAGCTGTTTGCCGCGAGCCTGCTGTCATCGCCTATCTTAAGCAACAGCGGGAGAGTTAGCTCGCTAGCTAGCTAGCGTTAGCTGGCACACCAGAAAGATTGGAGTCCAGCTAATAACATCCTGCTAAAGACCCTGCATTGTACAACAGCGTTGTGCGTCCAGATTTTGCGCTAAACGCGCTCCGTACTTACGTGGTCGGAGTTGCTGTTGGCGCTGTGATAACACACAGAACTAAAAGTATAACCCGAAATCGACGCCGCCATGATGGAAACATACCCGCCTCTCCCACAATCCCTTGCGCACGCGTTCCTCACCGATGTTTTGGAATGACGTCAGTGCGTTAATGATGGAAATGCTGTGGCTAAAACTGGGCAGAGTTTCTGTTATAAGACCACGAAGGAATGTTACTTTGCAGTTACAAAAAAAACACCAAAAAACAACCCATCAATACCTAAAAGCGAATTCTTTGGTGAATTCCTTCATCCCTGCTCAAAACAAAACAAAACAATATAAACCATCACAGAAATTCTAATAGTTTCCACTACAAATACCATTACAAACCATCAGCTAACCATTAAATCCATTACCGTTATTGGTCCTTAAAGTCATCTACTAGACATAACATGCCACCAATAGAAGGCAACACATTACCAGTAGAGACCCACGTAGACCATTAGAGTTTCCGTTAAAACCAATACAATTCTCATTATAACCATTAAAACCATTACAAATTCTATGGCTGTTTTTATTGTTGTTTTTCCAGCATAGCTGTCATATCACTATAAAAGAACATTGTGACTGAAAGTTTTGAGTGTTTCAGCAACAGTGCTGAAGTTGTTAACCAAAGCAAAACATTCCCAGAATGTTATGAAATTGTTCCCCAAAATAACCAAAGGGGAACCAGAAGCTAACCCTAGGGAAATGTTATTTGTTTGCTGGGATATGATCTCATTCTGTTAAAGATATTATTAAAAATGTGTCATTTTCACCCAATAGTTATAGAGAAATTGTTAGTTACTTCTTGAACGTAAACACAAATATGGAAAAAATAGTCACAGATACAACAGGAAAGAGATTTCTCATAGTTTCAAATTGGAAACTTTCACCTTTATTCATAACCTAATAATGGATGGAAATATTGTATTGTGTTTCTCATGGTCTTAAAAACATTTTGAAATCGGTGTTGTAGACAAAAAAAAAATTGTGCCAACATATTAATTTCTTTCATTAGAAAACTAACATTTTATTTAAAAAAAGGTTGTTTTTTTTTTCAAACGGATGACTCGGAACAAAATATTCCGAAAAGCAGCCAGTAAGTGTCCAGCATAGGTGGGAACTCCTTTACAATTTTTTTTACGATTGCTATGACAATTTTAAAAATACTTTTAACAATTTTTATAAGCTCTTAACACAGTTAGCACTACATCCATCTGTGTAGGCTATACAAATAACATATTTCTTGTTGCTTTGACACAAAATGCATAGTTAACACAAATTCAACTAAGACCAAAACAATGGATTTTTACTGCCAAATTTACAAATGCTTTCACACTGTATGTCAGAACAGATAACATCATTTTCTAAACCTAACTTATAGGCTAAAGTCAAAGTGAACAGCTGTTCATATTGTGAATTGAAACACATATATATCCCCTGTATTTTAATCCATTGCTACTGAGAAACAGCTGATTGAAGTTATGCAAATAGATCAATCATGGCTGATTCCCTTCTAGGAAACAAACTCAGGTGTTGAGGTTCTTTCACTCGCATGACCATATGGTATACAGTAAAAGAGGAACTCTTTGGGTTGAACTTGTGTGGACAATGAACAGTATAGATCAACAAAAAGAAAGTAAGAAAAATGCCTACATGAGAGACAGAATGACGAGTACCAAGACAAGGGAGGTGAGTGGGACAAGGGCAAGGGTGAGGAATGCCTGGACAAGAACAACATAGAGAGAGAAGAGATAGAAGGTGTGGTGACGCTCAAAGAAGGGCCAGAGCTAGTGTACCTGATGAAATAAGAGTTACTATCATAGATCATGTCATAAACTATGGGCTATCAAACAGTGAGGTGAATGAGTACAACCAAATCTCAGCCGGGAAACAGTGGCATCCATTGTCCGAATTTTTCAAGAAACCAACAGGTAGGATATTGTATAAGGGCTCCTCTCACTTTAAAGTGTAAATGCAGTAATTTTACCATGTATTAATGTACAGTGACTGTATTCCTGTATGGCAGATTAGAAGATGACTTTTTTCTCTTTTTTTATTCTTCTGTGGCTTTTTCTGTTAGTGTATTTTTACACAGTAAACGGCAGCTATATTACATATTTTTGTTATCTTGCATTAATGTCCTGTTGCAAATAGAGCCTGTACTGCAGCAATTCTGTCTCTGTCTTTATTTTCTCATAAACTGTACATTCTATATTCTACTCTGAGATGGGCCAATCATTTTTTGTATTGAATTTCTGCAACAAAAGAAACACAATTCATGCATTTACTAAACCCAACAAAACAAAAATGTGGAGAGGCTTCAAAAGAAACTGCACTGCAAAGCACAATCTATGATCAATACAATATACTGTCCATTGTATAAGGGCAGACCTGATACTTATAAAAAATGCAGTTTCTGTAAATCCATCTGATGTTAGTGTTTTTATGACATTGTGCTATGATTGACTAAATGTTCCTGTTGGAAGAGAACATGTGTTAGTGTTTTGGAAGACATAGTTTATTGTGTTAGTGTATTATTGTATTTTGAAAATTAATGTTGGAGTTTAGTTTACAATGTGTGATTTGGAGCATGAAATGAACAGTTTTGCAAATTGTGTATTGTAGGTGTGTTGGTGCATTAAGAGTTCAGGAAAATTATTAAAAGTATAGAAAAAATTGTCTATAAAAAAACTATAATACTGTTTAAAAGCACCTCAGGGGGATTCCTCAAGAAATCAGTTGAGAAAATGCCAACAATACATTTCTGGAAATTCTAGGCAAAAAGGGCATCTACTTTGAAGATGCTAAAATATTAAATTCTTTTGATTTATTTTGGGGGGATTTTGATTTTGATTTATTTATCCGGGATGGGTATGGTGTGAGCCATATTCACAGACCTGGGCGCCTCCTTGTGGCAACCGCTGGAGACGGTGGCTCATGTTGAGCCACCCGAGCTAAGTTCCAGGCCAACCTCCGGTCAGGCTAACCTTCTGGCTGGGGGTTAATCTGCTGGTTACAGAAAATACAAGTAGAAAGAAACCTGGCCCCTCTGGAGTCCAGGTAGAAGGCAGAGGTGATGCAAACAAAGGGGCGAAAGTGACAAGTCCTGACAGTCAGGGCGCTCATCTGAAGATACATGACTATCCCGAATGTGGCATCAGATTCCCATCCTCACGGAGCGTGGGGATGCATAGGCACCACAGACATCCGGAGGAGTGGAATGCTGAGAGGTTAGTGTCAATGCCTACGAGGAAGCTGGTCTGGTCGGCTGATGAAGACAGCGCCCTGCGAAGCCATGCCAATAATGTCTGGCAAGAAGGAATGATGAAGAAGCAGCACCTGGAGCAGTTGCGGCAGTATTTCCCCATGAGATCCACGGAGGCTTTGAAAAAGCGCCTGAAGCTGCTTGGCTAGTGCCCGGCCCAGGAGGGGGAAGGGACGGGCATTACAGAAAAGAAGAAGCAATCTAAAGTGCTATCTGCACCGATTCCTCCCGTTTCAGCGTCTCCAAGTAAGGCGTCAGCTGGAAGAAGAGTATGGAGTAGGGTGGAAGACGAAGAGCTTCGGCGCCAGGCGGACCTCTTGTGGAAGCACGGGATGTTGAAAAAAGACCATGCCGCTCTACTGGGAAGAACATTAGTGGGAAACCGCACAATGGAATCCATTAGGAAGAGGCTAAAGGTGCTGGAGTGGCTACCACCGTATCCACCTGATGAAGCTGACTGCAGAGAGGTTGGAGAACACATGACAAGGGACTCCAGACAAGTAGCGAGAGAGAGGGAGACCAGCTCACGGCAGAGGAGAAGAGAAGGAGGAGAAAAACGAACACAAAGTGCTACCCCCACTGAGTTAATCCAGGCTGCAGTAGTGGAAGAGACTTCGATTGTAACGTCTAATGATTGGAGGAGAAGGCTGCTGGAGAAAGCAGTTGATCAGATCAGAGACACTCAGCTGGAGGCTGATTGCCTCAATGACATTGCAGAGGGCCTTATGCAAGGTCACTTAAGCAGAGAAAAAGCAATCTCTTCTATGAACGTCCACGCAGAAAGGAACTTTCCTTCGAAGTGGATTTCCAGACCAATCAGGAGGACAGAAGTCAAAAGTTTAACATCTAGGAGACTTATTAGGAGGGCTGACTATGCCAACATCCAGTGGCTTTACAAGCTGAGGAAGAGGGACGCTGTGGCTACAGTGCTCGACGGACGCTGGAGAGAGGCCCATAGAAAGAAGGATTTTCACTGTGAAGGTTGGGAGGAGTACTGGAAAGAGATTTTTAGTAGAAAGTCTACAACGATGCCGAATGAGCTTAGATGTGGAGCAGTGGATCAGGAAGAGCAGGCGTGGGAGATACTAACACCAATCTCCGAAAGAGAAGTAACTGAGGCACTGCAGGGGATGGGTGCCACGGCGGTGGGGCTGGACAAAGTTGAGGTAAAGGATTTGCTTCAGTGGCACCAGCCCACGTTGGCTGGGTACCTTAACCTGATTCTAGCACTTGAGGAGCTCCCTGAGATCCTGACCACAGCCCGAGTGGTCTTCCTTCCGAAAACAGGAAACCCGGTGATGCCCGGGGAATTCAGACCGATATCAATTACCTCTGTTATCACAAGAACCTTCCATAGGATTTTAGTTCGCAGGATTTGCTCGAATGTAACATTCTCTCCTTTGCAATATGCCTTCTTACAGAAGGATGGATGCCTGGAGGCGAGCTCCCTGCTTCATGCTATCCTGAGGAGGGTGCACGACAAGACACAGTCAGTTGCAATGGCCTTTTTAGATCTGGCAAAGGCCTTCGATATGGTCGCTCATGAGGCCATCATTGATGCAGCGAAGGCCAGTGGCATTCCATCACCCTTACTGAACTATCTCGAACATCTATACAGACATTCGACTGTGTACTTGGATGGGACCTTAACAAAGTGTGAAAGAAGTGTTCGACAAGGAGATCCGCTGTCCCCGGTTCTGTTCATATTAGCTATGGACAGAACTGTGAGGGCGGCACTCCTGGAAATAGGAGTTGATCTGGGCAGGTGCAGGGTCGATGCACTTGCATATGCGGACAACCTGGTTCTTTTTGCGGAGCGCCCAGAAAGGCTCCAAGAAAAATTGAATGGGCTGGAGGAGGCTTTAAGAGCGAAAGGAATGACTATTAACATCAAAAAGTCAGCCAGCCTTACCATCGCAAGAGACAGCAAGAGAAAGTGTGTGGTTCTGGTCCCGTGGAGGCTAAGGGCATCAGTGGAGTAATTTCACCAATGGGAATAGAATCTGTACAGAGCTACTTGAGTTTGAAGTTCACCTGGAAGGGGAAGGTGACCCCCAAGCACACTGGGAGGTTGGAGATGATGTTGAGAGAAGTATCAGAAGCTCCCCTGAAGCAGTATCAAAGGCTGGAAATCTTAAAGATTTTCCTCTTGCCAAAACTAACTCATGAGCTGGTGTTGGGGAACGCACATAGAAACACAATGAACAGAATGGACACTTTAATAAGATCTAGTGTCAGGAGATGGCTGAGGCTACCAAATGACACCCCGGTGGCGTATTTACATGCCAGGGTGCAAGATGGTGGTCGGGGGATTCCCTGCATTAGCTCATCAGTCCCTCTAGCCCAGAAATCAAGATTCCAGAAGCTTTTAACAAGCAAGAGCATATATTGCACGTCCGTTGTCAGCCTGAAATCATTTAAGAAAATCAAGCGAATTATAAACATCCATTGCAGGGTGGCTGGAATGGTTATAACAACAAGGGATGAAGCCCAACATGCGTGGGCTTCACAGTTGCATGACGCTGTTGATGGCAGAGAGCTTACAGTTGGTAAGATCGACAAGGCAAGCCACCTCTGGCTACAGAAACCAATGAGAGTCTTCCCCCGTTTACATCTTAGGGGAATCCAGCTGAGAGGCGGAGTTCTGTCCATGAAGGCACGAGGGTCTTGTGGTAGACCTGACAAGGCAGATGGTATCACATGCCGGGGGGCATGTCTATCACCTTTATGATCCGCCAAAAGTGGTGATACCTGATGTTTGCATATCCATTAGCGCCCGGTTGGGTGCCTCAGGAAGAGAATATCAACCTGATAACAAGTGTTCAAATATTAAATTCTTTTGATTTATTTTTGATTTTTTTTATCATGACATAATTCCCATAGATCAATTTGTGTTATTCCAGGGTTTTGATGACTTTATTATTATTCTAAAATATGGGAAAAAAATAAAAATAAAGTATGAGTGTATCTAAACTTTTGACCAGTATTGTTTATCATAATCAATTTATATAGCAGAAAATGATTATCACTCATCACTCGATTATGGACTTTTCATAAAAAAAACTTCATATATATATATATATATATATATATATATATATATATATATATATATATATATATACACACACACACACACACACACACACACACACACACACACACACATATATATATATATATATATATATATATATATATATATATATATATATATATATATATATATATATATATATATATATATATGTGTGTGTGTGTGTGTGTGTATTGGCCTAATTAAAGTATACTACTGTTTTTCACAGTCATCTTATTACTTTAAGCCTGGGGTAAAGCAAAGAAAACTAAAATACTTACCAGGAGTTGCAAAAATAAGTAATTAGGCTATATCTAAAGTATTTATTTTTTAAGCCTCCCATTATGTTGGGGAAAAAGTTACATCCGTTAGGCCTATGTTATGGGTCAAAATGACTTCCACAGATTAAATACACAGAAAACAGCAAAGAACAGCTTAAAACAGTAAACCTTTATTATGGCTTGTCCGAGACATGCCATAAGAAGAAATATTTGCATATTAGTTAATGACCGTAAATGAGGAAAGTCAAAACATTTCAAAGAAAAAAAGAGAGATGAACCAGTATTTCAGACATCTCAAATGTGGAAATAATAGTAGGGTTAAATGTGAAATACACTTAACAGCATGTTAAATTGTGTGTGTGTGTATATATGTTTGTTGGGGGGCATTCGCACCTCAGCAGAAAGCAGCAATCACGTGACAGGCTGGTTATAAGGAAAGGTGTTTATGACCTGCAGGATTTCTTGTATAAAGATTTAAATGCAAAAGAAAAGACATGGGATGCTAGGTTTTCATTTAAAATGCTGTGATACTACCTTTCCACGTAAGATTAGTACCATGTTTAAATGTTTTTCCATTTGCTTGCGCAACGTAATATAGGCCTATATAAAGAAGTAATGAATGGAAGATTACGTTGTTTATATTTATTGTGTTGAAACATGAATACATCTATGAAAGACTGTATTACTGTATACCGTGTTGCTCTAAACTCCATTAAAAGTCCTGTCATCCTCCACCTTCATGCCCTTTTCTGAATGTGTTTTCACCGCACGCGGAATACGCGTGAATCACGCTTTAGAGCGTATATGACGTACACGCGCTACTTTTATTATGAAAATTGTTCATTCGAAGTGCCTTGTTTGGAGCTTCAACAATGGCTTCAGAGAGCTCACATGTTCAGGAGAGCTCTTCAGGATCGTGCACCGATTTTAGAGAGGATTTTGCTCCGTCAAAACTCGGAACAAAAGAATAGTGAGCATTTTATATGAACCTTTTCAGGTTTATACATTAACCGCACGTTTGGGTGTCAGAAACACATTCATGTATTGTCTAATTTCTCTGAAATGTATAATAACGCAGTTCTGTTATGTGACTCTACTGTATGTTACTCTTAAAGTCTAAGAAAATAGTAAATACTTACTGTAATATAAAATGTGAAAGAATACGGTTTTGATTGAATCGGTTCTTTGAGAGCGACTCTTCAATGAACCATTTGAGTCTCTGAGCAAAAGTTGTTGTTGTTGTTTTAAACAAGTAGATCACCTTGATACGATTATATGCCATAGGTATATTGCAGAGGTTGAAATTGTAATCTAGACAATATTTCTGAGTGCCAGTCTGTGTGTTGAAGTGGTGGAGATTAGAAGGTTTGATTCACTTTATCGTGTAGGTCAGAATCAATAAACTGAGTCATATTATTATACATCCATCCATCCATTTTCTGTACCACTTATACTACACAGGGTCGCGGGGAGCCTGGAGTCTATCTCAGGGGCACAGGGTGGGGGACACCCTGGACGGGGTGCCAACCCATCGCAGGGCACAATCGCACACACATTCACGCACTATTATGCACAATTTAGAGATGCCAATCAGCTTATAACATATTTCTTTGGACTGGGGGAGGAAACCAGAGTACCCGGAGGAACCTCCTGAAGCACAGGGAGAACATGCAAACTCTGCACGCACAGGGTGTAGGCAGGAATTGAACCCCTAACCACAGAGGTGTGAGGCAAATGTGCAAACAACTAAGCCACTGTGCCTCTCCCTGTTTTTTTTAATTAATGAATTTATTTATTTATTAGTATTAGTATTATTATTGCTGCTGTGATGAATTCTACAGTATATGACTATGAAGCACTGACCAATGTTTTTCTCCTCCTAGCTGGGATAATGCTTACAGCAGGGAACTCCAGACTTACAGAGACATTGGAGATGTTGGAGAAATATGGTAATGTCTTCCTTTATGATATGTGTTATTTCTTTTTCCACCTTCTTGGATTGGACTTGGGTTGAGATTGCAGATGTTGTAGTTAAGAACCACTGCTAAAAACTCCATCCTACTGTAGCCAGGTACCAGCTGGTCAGTCTGGTAGAACTTTCTGTGCTAGAAGAGTCTTTTTTTTTTTTTTTTGCAAGCTGCAGGTTTGGGTTTAGAATAGACTAGAACTGGATTGATTACAAATGATCACGCTCTCACAATAGTCAAATGCTTTTCTTTTTCTCTGCCCTAAGGTTTGGGGAGGAAAGTATGAACCGTGTAATCTGGTGGTTGGAGAAACAGAACACACCTGAAAATGCTGCCATACTAGACATTGGCACTGGAAATGGTGTCTTCCTTGTAGAACTGGTATGTTGCAATATAGCAGTGCAGTGAACTGAACAAAATATAAACTTTTTTTATTAAGTATTTTTAATACTTTCTCTTAAGGCCAAGCATGGTTTTATGAATCTTACTGGAATAGATTATTCCAGTGCCTCAGTAGAACTCGCAACAAATGTCCTGGCAGAAGAGGGCTTAACAAATATTACAGTTCAGGTAAGAGGTCGCAATTGTTTGACATGTTAGATGACTTTCTAAAAAAATCATGCTGTAACAGTTTCAGTATTCTCTTCTAGTGGTTTGACATGAAATCTGGCCTCAGTAAGTATATTTTAAAAAACCAAAAAAAAAACAACAAGAGTTGAACATGAGTCTGACTTTATCAATAATGTTTTTTAAATAGTTTTTAAAAAAATGTTCATGAAAGTCTTTAATATGGCCAATAGTTTCTGAACACCTGACCATCACATGCATATGAGGGTGTTCCCCAAAAGTTCCCCACACAATTACTGTATATAGGATGTCTTTGGATACTGTAGTATTACAATTACCCATCACTGGAACTAACAGGCCATAACCTGTTACTGCATGACAATGCCCTGTGCATAAAGCAAGCTCCATGAAGACATGCTTTGTTGGAGTAGAAGAACTCGAGTGGCCTGTACAGAGCCCAGACCTCAACCTCACTGAACACTTTTCGGATGTACTGGAACACTGACTGCACCCTAGGCCTCCTCACCCAGCATCATTGCCTGACCTCACTAATGCTTTTGTGGCTGAATGAACACAAATCCCCACAGCCACGATCCAAAATCTAGTGGAAAGCCTTCCCAGAAGAGTGGAGGTTATTATAACAGCAAAGGAGGACTAAGTCTGGAATGAGATTTTCAACAAGCACATATGGGTTATGGTCAGGTGTACACAGTCTTTTGGCCTTATATCGTGTGTGTGGCATCTTGGGATGCCAAATTGGATGTCACTGTGGCTTCTGACAACAGATGAAAATCATGAAAAGTTGACTTTTGGCCACAGTTGTTTTATGTCTATGATGTACTTTGACATAAGCATAAATATATTTCACCAAAATGATGTACAAATGTTTTTATTAAAACTATTAAACTTTTGTCTAGGCTTTTGGCGAAGGTCATATAAAGTAGATAAGGAGTTAATTTTACAAAAGTGGCTGCAAAAAAAATTAATTGTAACTTTTGTTCTTTTATTTTATTTATTATCTGTTCAATTACATGCGAATTAAATACATTTATAGGTTTTTTTGACAGTGTGTTTGAGTCTCTCATCTTTAACCAGGGAGTAACCAGACTTCAATACAAAAACCTGTCAAAACTTCTGCACCATCTGAAGGGTTTAATTCTCAGGACACCATACATTTTTGCACTTGCGGTTTTTAATGACTATTAATGTGCTAGGTATATTCTCTTTATATAATTACAGGAGCAGGATTTTCTGAACCTCAGCCCAGAGCTAAAAGAGTTTGACTTGTGTATAGACAAGGGCACTTTTGATGCCATTAGCTTGAACCCTGAAGGCAGAGAAATGGCAAAACTCCAGTACATGTCCTCCCTGAGAGCAGCTCTAAAGCCACAGGGACATTTCATCATCACCTCCTGTAACTGGACCAAAGAGCAGCTGCTGCAGATCTTCAGCCCAGGTACAGGAGCTAAAGTGTTATTTAGAGCAACTTTATGTGTGTGTGTGTGTCTTGTTTATTTTTTAACAAAAAATAAACAAAGGGAAAGCCATTATTGACTCTGAATAAAAACTTAGGAGTGGAACAGTCTAAAAATTTATTTCAGTATATTGGGGTTTCTGCTTGCAACTTCACATTTTTAAAGGGGATGATATGTATTATAACACTGCAGCTGGAGTACAGATATTAAATTATGTGGCCAGATTTAGGATTTTTTTAAAACAGTTCACTAGCATCCGTCATTGGTTTCAAAACACTGCAATGATACAGATTGCCCTTTTTTATCCTGGCAAAAGTAGAAAGTCGTTTTTTAATATCCTGTATTGTTTACTGTGTTTCTGTGGTATTATATATACATACATACACTATATATATATATATATATATATATATATATATATATATATATATATATATATATATATATATAATAAAATTATAGATATAGCTATTTAAGACCCAGTATATTGTCAGACCTGAACAAGGATTAGAAACATACACACACATGCAATTTAACCAGCATTATTGAGGACCATGTGTCCTTGCTCCCTAGGAACTGTTGTTTCTAATGTGTGTGTGTGTTTCTGTATATATATGTGTGTGTGTATGTATGTATGTGTGTGTGTGTATGTATGTATGTGTGTATATATATATCTATCTATATATCTATATCTATATCTATATATATATATATATATATATATATATATATATATATATATATATATATATATATATATATATATATATATATATATATATAAAAGTGAGAAAGAGAGAGAGAGGCTGATATATGTAAATAAAGTTCAAGCTCCCCATTGTACCCATGCATACCCATACAAAACCTGCTACAATGTTAATTTAAAGACTTGAAGACTTCAGGTTTTTTTTTTGGCTGCAAAAAACTCATAAAATTTTTGCATCTTATATCACTACACATCATCACCCATCAGTGTTCTATCATATTCAGCTGTAAGTGTGTTTACTGCAGGCTTTGAGTTGCAACAAGAGCTGCCTACCCCGCGTTTCCAGTTTGGTGGTGTGTCCGGGAACAGCGTCACAGCCTTGGTCCTCAAAAGACTCAGCTGATGTTAAATTTTGTTTTAATGTGGCTTTGGAAGTTATTTGTAAATGTCCCACTGTCTTTCCTTCTGTTTCTTCCACACATGCATAGTAATAATTAAAAAAGTACTTTAAATTGGTCTGTACTCATTTTTTTTATAGCCACTCACCAGGAGAACAAATCCATACTATAAATATTTTGTGTATTTTGCTGATATCAGGTTTTTTCCCCCTTATATTTTGCTTTATTGACATCCTATTGCTTAATTAATATGAAGATAGATCATTATCTATGCTTATATGACTAGTCTGTTTAATATACTCAGTTACTGACCCAACTGCATGTAGAGTATTAATACATAAGCTGTACCACCTGAGGGCACTATTCATCAACTTACTGCCACAACCACTTGCAGAAACCACAGTTGTATCCATTTTTTTTCAATTCAATTCGATTTTATTTGTATAGTGCTTTTTACAATAGACGTTGTCTCAAAGCAGCTTTACAGAAATATCAACATGGTATACAGATATTAAAGGTGCGAATTTATCCCAACTGAGCAAGCCACTGAGTGGCGACGGTGGCAAGGAAAAATTCCCTAAGATGTTTTAAGAGGAAGAAACCTTGAGATTTACCATCCTCATCTGGGTAACAACAGATAATGTGAAAAAGTTCATTATTGACTTATATGAAGTCTGTATGGCCTTAGGAACAGCTGTAGTCCCAGCAGTCTGGAATTGGAGAAGATTTGAGCTCCATCCAGAGGCAAAAAGGATCTGGATCTCTAGTATCTCCATAAAATCATGTGTGGCTTGGCAGAAGGAGAGAGGGAGAATAAATATTATTAGGACTGGGAATTAGTATAATAGAAAGTCTAGTCAGGGTAGGCTTGAGTAAACAAATACGTTTTAAGCCTAGACTTAAACACTGAGACTGTGTCTGAGTCCCGAACACTAATAGGAACACTGTTCCATAACAGTGGGGCTCTATAAGCGAAAGCTCTCCCCTCTGTTGTAGCCTTCACTATTCGAGGTACCGTCAAATAGCCTGCATCTTTTGATCTAAGTAGGCGTGGCGGATCATAGAAAACCAAAAGGTCACATAGATATTGTGGTGCGAGACCGTTTAGTGCTTTATAGGTTAATAATAGTATTTTATAGTTAATGTGGGATTCCACTGGGAGCCAATGCAGTATTGATAATATTAGTGTGATATGGTCGTATCTTCTAGTTCTAGTTAGGACTCTAGCAGCTGCATTCTGGACTAACTGGAGTTTGTTTATATTCCTACTGGAACATCCAGACAGTAAGGCATTACAGTGATCTCATCTAGAGGTGACGAATGCACGAACTAGTATTTTTGCATCATGTAGTAATAATATATTTCTTATCTTAGTAATATTTCTGAGATGAAAGAAGGCTATCCTAGTAATATTACCTACATGAGCATCAAATGATAGGCTGGAGTCAATAATCACTCCAAGGTCTTTAACTGCTGTACATGTTGAAACAGAAAGTCCATCCAGAGTAACCATGTGATCAGAAAGATTATTTCTAGCTACACGTGATCCTAATAATAGTCTTTCTGTTTTATCAGAATTAAGTAAAAGGAAGTTAGTTAACATCTAACGTCTAATGTCCTTTACACAATCCTCTACCTTACTAAGCTTCTGTCTGTCCTCTGGCTTCGCTGAAACATACAACTGTGTATCATCAGCATAACAGTGGAAGCTAATTCCATGCTTACGAATAATTTGTCCTAGGGGTAGCATATATAAATTAAAAAGCAGTGGGTCTAAAACAGAACCCTGTGGAACTCCAAAGGTAACCTCAGTATGCGTGGAGAAGTCTTCATTTACATCTACAAACTGATAACGATCGGTCAGATAAGACCTGAGCCAGGAGAGGACTGTTCCCTTAATGCCAACAACATTTTCTAATCTATCAAGGAGAATAGTATGATCTATAGTATCAAAAGTATCACAGTTACTGAAATTGTAATACAGCAAACTAAGACGTTCTGAAAGTAAATATGTAGAATGTAAGAAATATAAAGACATTTCAGAGTGTTTTGAAAATTATTTGATCATATTTAATGAATTTGCGTAATAAAGTGAGACCAAAACATAACAAAACACTTAGACATCCAGTGTGCTGGTCAAAATAGTGTTGTACATCCACAAGAATAAAAAAAAACAATTTATGGACATCACATCCTTAGTTTATTATGCAATACATGCGTAGTTATAACACAGTGCTCTTAAATTCTTGATTCTGGTTGGTCAGAAAGCGTTGATTAATTTTCCATAACAGCACCGCTCTGAAAGTAGTGCTGGCTTTAATTCAAATCATGAGTTTATATGAATGAGCTCATTCTAATATTTAATCCTATGTGTGTGTGTGTGTGTGTGTGTGTGTGTGTGTGTGTGTGTGTGTGTCAACATATCTATATCTACCCCATCCATTAATGGAAATGATCACAAAATATTATGATAGTATTTGGGTGGTGAATGGTTCTTAGCACTGCAGTGACACTGACCTGCTAGTGCGTGTATTGCTGGTATGAGTGTATGAGGTGCAGCAGTATTCTTAAACACTATGTCCACTTACTGGCAATCATCAATTTGACATGAGGTATATTTATATATGTATGTATAAGCTCCTGTCTTTTTCTGTAGCTTGTAGAAGCCTAGTACTGTAGAAGCCCCTACTTAGATAAGACTGTCACTCCAGCCTGGATCACTGGATCATCAGAAAGGCTTTTCCTTCTTTAATAATGCATAGAAACTCAGGAAGTAGCTCTAATGTCGCTGCAGTCATTGTTCTGGGACATTTCACTTTCAATGATCATTTTAATATTTCACCATAGTCACAGTGAAGTCTTAATGAAGCTGACTGTACTTTTGTCTGTAATATTTCCTATTCTGTCATATGTCTCTTATCTATTACTCATCATGTCCTCTCAGTGGTGCACTGCTTATGATGGTGTCAGTATTATGAGCAGCACAAAATGTTCTTGCACTTATTGAAATATACAGTATACAAACCTTACCTCATTTTGGATTCATGTTAATTACTAGATACCATTGGTCTGGATAAAGATTGGACCACAAATGACACTTCACTAAAGGAATAAAGGACAGTGACAATGCTCCAGTGACAGGGACATTTCAGGGGTTTCTCACAGACCTTAAGTTCAACTGAGGCAATATCATCACTGCTACATTTTCTCTTCTAATGATTGTGGGAGGGAGATTTAGTCAGTCTTCCTCCATTCCATAAATGAAATAACTGAAACTTCAGAGCACATCAGAGCATATCTTTGCTGATATATATTTATGACTTTTGGCATTCGGCCTCATTAAAAAAAAGGCACAGTTACATTTATCATACAAACCTACCTTGCCTAAGTGCTAAGCTCGTCTTCATTCATCTTCAGTAATTTCTTTATCCTGGTCAAGGTTATGGTGAATCTGAAGTCTATCCCAGGAGCACTGGGCACAAGACGGGAATACACCCTTATTATGATACCAGTCCACTGCAATATAGTATGCACACACTCATATACATCCAACCATTTTCCATACTGCTTATCCTACACAGGGTCGAGGGGAGCCTGGATTCCAGGGAACTCAGGACACAATGCTGGGGACACCCTGAACAGGGCAGAATCACACACATAATCACACACCCATTCAGTACGGACAATTTGGAAATGTCAATCAGCCTACAAGGCATGTCTTTGGACTGGGGGAGGAAATCCCTGAAGCACGGTGTTGGGCTAACCACTAAGCCACTCATTTACACCCATGGGCAATTTTGCATAACCAATCCACCTACTGTTATGTTTTTAGAAGGTGGGAGGAAACCACAGTGAACCACTGTTTCACCTTTGAGCAAGGCAGCTGCTCAACTAGACAGTGAAATTGTAAGGAGATAGAGATATGTGTGAAATAAGCCAGCTGTCAGTGTTAAAAATGTGTCAATGTTTTGCAGTGTTTTCATCTAGTCATGAGACTGTTTATGATCTTGATCAAGAGTTCATAAGAAACTTATAGTAGAATATTCATTAGAGTCTCTGGATCTGGAGCGTCGCATGAAGCTGGAGTGTTTTTATGATGCTGTGTATTGCGGCAGGATGCAAATGGCTCCAAAGTGAAAGCTTATCTCATTTTTTAAGTTTATGCTGTTATTTCCTTAGCTGAAATATTACAATTCCTTAAGCCTTTGTTGAATGTGACTTCACTTAGTTTAAGGTTTATCGGCTTGTAGTTTACCATCAGCTATTACCCTAGCATTTCTCACTGGTTCCTAACCCCTTTTTGCCAATTAAAAAAAATATATCTGAATTATAAAGTACTGCCGTACATAGAAACGCTTATTTAAATCTTCCATCCCCAGAGAGTCTGAATATTACAGCCTCAACAGCTTAGATATTATACAAGAGTCTAGTGACAGAGACAGAGACAGAGATAGAGAGAGATTGTGCATCAAAATAACATTTTTACAATCCAAACAGCATGCACAGTATGAAATTGAGGCAGTTGAGGCATTTCAAACTCCCTTGTTTAATCATTGTGTGATCAGTATGGCTCCCAAAGTCCTACTAAAATGATGAGAGCCTCAAGCACTGTGTCTAATCATACCAAACAATCTCACAACACTGATCATAGAGTGTGTTAACCTTGGTTTTCTGGGCACATTTTGACACAGACCATACGTATCATATAACTATGTGACAAACTGTGCATAACACTAGTATTTGAAATGTAACCTATTGTACATACAGTGTTGTGAAAAAGTATTAGCCTGATTCCTGATTTCTTCTGTTTTTGTGTATATCTCATACTAAATAGTTTTTGATCTTCAAACGAAATACATCATAAAACAAAGGTGACATGAGTAAACACTACACAATAAAAACAATACACTTTTTATTTATTGTTTTTTCATTGAAGCAGAAAAAAATTATCCAACACACATCACCAATGTGAAAAACTAATTGCCCACCTAAACTTAAAATCTGGTTGTGCCACCTTTAGCAGCAATAACTGCGATCAAATGCTTCTGATAAGAGCAGTCTTTCACTTGTAGGACTAGGACTTACTCCTATGCTTTGGATCATTGTCTTGCTGCATAATCCATTTGCACTTGAGTCTCAACTTACATACTGAAGACCAGATGTTCTCCTTTAGGATTTTCTTGTAGCGAGCAGAATTCATGTTTCACTCACCGCCACCACCATGTTGTAGGTATGATGTTCTTTTTGTGGTATTCTGTGTTTGGCTTATGCCAGATGTAATGAGACCCCTGTCATCCAAACAGTTACACTTTCGACAATCGACAATTATTTATGTGTTCATAATTTATGAACACATTTGCGTCAGAGATTCCCAGAGATCTTATTGTAACACCCTGGGATGGAGTCAGTACTCCCTTTGCTGCAATAACAGCCTCCGTTTCTTCTAAGAAGGTTTTTCCAGTAGATTATGAGATGTGATGTTGTTCTTATTCAGCCACAAGAGCACTTGAGGTCTTGGGAGGCTGGTAGAGTGGTCGAGTGGTGTTGGGCGGCTCAGGTGGTAGAGCGAGTTGTCCACTAATCGTAGGGTTGGCAGTTCAATTCCCCACATGTCTCCGTCTCCACATGCCGACACTGAACCCAAGTTGCTCCCGATGGTGAGCTAGCGCCTTGCATGGCAGCTCTGCAGCCATTGGTGTGTGTGTGAATGGGTGAATGAGAATTAGTGTAAAGCGCTTTGTAAAACTGCTAAGGTTAAACAGCGCTATATAAGTGCAGACCATTTACCATTCACTTCGGCACTGATGTTGGGTGAGGAACCTGGCACATAGTTACCTTTAATTTCAGTGAAGGGAAATCATAATGCTACAGCATACAAAGATATTCTAGACAATTGTGTACTTTATCCCAGTCCTGTGATGGGTACAATAACACACACCCTGTCATTTTCAACACAAAATCTCACACACACCCCAAAAAACATTTTCTCAACAAGTTAACAACACAAACTTGTCAGCATCTGAGTTTAAACAAGAAGACAGAGAACAAAAGGACAGACTATAGAACAGAAAAGAAAGTGTGTGTAAAGAGAAAGGGAGTGTTTGTGAGTGTTAGCATGTTTGTGTGTGTGTGTGTGCATGTATGTGTCTGTGTGTGTGTGTGTGTGTGTGTGTGTGTGTGTGTGTGTGTGTGTGTGCATGTATGTGTGTATGTGTGTGTGTGTGTGTGTCCTGCCTCCATCGACATGCTTGCTTCTTCCCCGTCTTCGGCCATTATCTTCCTGGATTAAGCCGCTAAAAAAGTGAGCTGTTGTTGCGTCCACATTCAGACCGCTGCAGCGTATCGCGACACTCGGGATCTCATTATACGTGATATAAACTAATTATTTAAACTGCATATTATTAATTAACATTTAACAGTAACAGAGTAATTCCACTGAATGCTTTGGCACAATGTCCATTGTTAAAAGGGCTATACAAATGAAACTGAATTGAATTTAATGTACATTTCTGTGATTAAAAATTAACTTGAGTAAGAGTATAAGTATGGTGGATTAAACCTACTCTTAAAAGTAATTTTTTTTCAAAAAGTTACTCAATTATATGTAACGAAGTAAATGTAACACAGTACTACCCATTTCTGTACAGTGGTTCTTGAACGTTTGTGAATCCTTTAGAATCCTAAAAGTAGATGAAGAGAACCAAATTAAACAAATGTTCATTTATTTATTGTGGAAAATGATCCAATATTACATATCTGTGAGTGGCAATAGTATGTGAAAATTTGTTTTCAGTATCTGGTGTGATCCGCTTGTGCAGCAATAACTGCAACTAAACATTTCCAGTAACTGTTGATTAGTCCTGCATATCGGCTTGGAGGAATTTTAGCCCATTCCTCAGTACAAAACAACCTCAACTCTGGGATGTCGATGGGTTTCCTTACATGAACTGCTTGCTTTAGGTCCTTCCATAACATTTCGATTCTACTTGTTTCTGTCATCAACAGCTTAACAGGGCACACCTGGGCAGCAAGAAACACCTACCAGTCAGATGTTCCAATCATTTTTGTTCACTTGAAAAAATAGGTGGGTTCAAACAAAAGGTGCCAAATTCTAAGTTGTTTAACACATCTAGATGTAAATGTGAGGAAATGAAAGTTGAAATTCTGATCTATCTTCTCATATTCATCTTTTGATCTCAAAGTCAAATGTCTTCAATGTATAGAATTGGCCTTGCTGATCCAATAGTTTTGGAGGACTGTATAGTGTATTTATGCATCTGATTCTGATAAAAAGCCAGTTAAGTCTCATCCTCATCAAATAGCTGATATAGAAGTCTGCCACACACTGGACTGGATGCACTAAGCCAAATCCCAACCCCCTTTTTAATGGGTGCATTAAAAAAGTGCACTACAAAGTGATGATTTATCCAGGACTTATTTAATGTCCCATTGTTGTAGAAATGTCTCAGCTGACAGCTTAAATGGAGGAGAACTACCATCACCTCTCTCATTTCTCTCTTTCCCTGGGTCATTTTTTAAGACGCAGTTAGACAGCAGCACCTGATAAGACAGTGACCAAGCATTGAGGGGATTGCTACCACAGCAACAGGGAAAGAGCAATAATAGAGTGGCTTTGGGCCATAACGCAGTGCTGGCATAAAGTGGGAGGAATTCCTCCACATGGCTTATGTTATTACACTGTCCCCTGCCAGCAGAAAAATTAAATGAAAAACAAAGATCTCAAAATGCCCCACATTTGATATTCTCTCTGCTCCTCACTGATGCATAATAACACTAAAGGTAGCAAAACCTGACTATTTCATGCACCAACCATATGATTTATCTATCACTAGACAAAGCATCTGGTAAGAGTACTTGAAATGTAAAGAGGAAAGAGATGGAACGGAGTGAAATATTAGTAGTGGTTTTGTAATTAAGTAGTGGATTAAATACAGGGCTTTTTTTCTGTCATTGAACAGGGGCTCGTGAAATATGATGATGATGGTTTCTGGTTTTGTTTCACTAACTGGTTGGTGATTAGTAACGTACAATTTCAGTCTTCCAGGTTACACTGAACTTGTACCTTACTAATTACCAACCATCCATCCATACATCCATTTTCTGTAACCTACACAAGGTCGTGAGGAGCCTGGAGCTTATTCCAGGGAACTCAGGGCACAAAGCAGAGGACACCCTGAATGGGGTGCCTACACCTCGCAGGGCCCAACTGCTCTCACATTCACACACTACGCACGATTTGGAAATGCCAATCAGCCTACTGCACATATCTTTGGACTTGGGAAAGAAACTGGAGAACCTGGAGGAAACTCCTGATGCACAGGGAGAACATACAAACTCTGCGCACACAGGGCATAGGCGGGACTTGAACCCCCAACCTTGGAGGTGTGAGGCAAACGTGCTAACAAAAAAAAAACAACAAAAAAAAAACAACAACAATAAAATAAATAAGAGTAAAACATTATTAATAAAGTAATATTTTCCTCTAATTATTATTATTACTTTTCTGAAGACTTTTCTTACTTTTCTTATTTAGAATGTAAATCTTAAAAGCCTATTAAACTGTGTATGTAATATCCTCTACGGCAGATTACACATACAGTGACAAAATGTTTCATTATATGTTTATTAGCAGTACATCCAACTGCTGACTATTTTTCACAGCTATCATCTTGGACTTTTTATGTTCTGTATATTTTATGCTGCTATGAACAAAGTATTAATATACAAGAAAGTAAAACTGTTGATTAGCCAACTAATCTTAGCTGTTCTCTAGTGGGTGAGAGTATTCAGGCCCTAGTGACTGGAAGGTTTTAAATTCAAATCTTAGAGCTTCCAGTGTTGGAACTTTGGGAAAAATCTCTAATCCTAATACGCTTTGACTATATTCTGGCTCACTTAGCTTGCTTTGCATTAACTGAATGAAAATATGCAATATTTTGCAATATTGTGAGTACTGCCAATTTCTACTTTTACACAAAGTTTTTCAGTCACTACACATGATCATCACACCCCCTCCTGTAGCACTGCTGCCCTGTGGTTCATCAAATCCATTTCTGGGGTCCCTCCTTATCATTGCTGCTGATTCAGTGCTTCAATTTAACTTCTTCTGTGGAGGGTATGTCTCTGTTGAGTAATTGGCTGTTAAAGCAGGTCCTCTAATTGATCCTGCAAGCATGTAAATCTCGCCAGTGTTCCTCCTTCTTATCTCCCTAAGCATGTAAAGTAATCTCATTAGGAACAGCAGCACTAAGGCACATTGCGAATTAACGGCTTACAAGCAGCTCAGTCTCAATTACAGAAATCAGCCTCCTGGACTTCAAACTTGAGTGTCTCAAAAACACACAAAACTCTCAAATCTGCCATGGATTAATGATATGATCACATCTATATTCATATACATATACTCTAATCCCTATTTAACTGTTAAGCTTGCCTAACAATTTCATCTTTCCGATTCTTAGTTATTTTAACAGAGCTGACTAGTTGCCTTGGCATTGTATGTGAAGTAATTTACATTTTGGTATCAGGTGAATAAAGGGAATAAACAGTATTTGACCTTCTATTTCTACCAAAAAAAGAATAAAAGGTTAGAAAAGTTCCCTTAATGTTCAGTTCTGACAGTTTAGCTCAGGGCCTTTATCAATAACATTTCTTTCTCTCCACTGGAAAACTGTAGTTTGGCTTTATAGGAATTAGCAGTGTAACGCAAAGGTACTATCTGTATTTGGATTTAAATTAGAGATGGGTGTGGCCTGAACAAAAAAAGGGTGTGTGTCTTTTTATAACAAATAAAACATGAACCTTATCACTATGTCCTTGTAAACACTGATATGGATATGGATATTAGCATGATTTAAACCACCACAACCCCGATCAAACAGTTACTAAGGATGAATGTTGTAGGCCTAATTGCATTGCGCATCCATGAACGTGGTTTTTGTTTGTCCCTGGTGCCCTGTGAACAGCGGCAACAGTGGTGATATTAGATGGGAGGGGTGAAATCTAATATCTATCAATAGCTCGTCAATTAAACTATTTTGGTTGAGTAATACATTATTTCCCTAGGTCTTGCCTACTGATACCAGCCACCCTTGCCTGGGAACCATTCTAAAAAGACAACAAAAAAGCAAACAAACAACAACAACCCCAAATAGTTTGTCCCCGTTCGCATCTTTATTTGTATTGCTTTAAAACACATTTTCTGTCCATTCCGTTTAATATACTCATTTTCAGTTACAACTCTTTTGAGCATAGAACTTCTCTTGCAATATCCCAATACTCAATATTTTCAATATACCAATACTCACTTTAGTAACAAAAGTTCAGCCTGACCTTTGAGTGTAAACTCAGAACTCCACTGTGCAACTTGAATGATGCTAATCTTCTGTAAAGATTATTCAGATTATCTAGTTATTCAAATAGAGCAATCTCTCTGAAAGCTTACTTTAATGTATATTCATATAGTTAATCACATGGCCTTCAGTGAATTCACATGAAACCATGTCTGACCATACAGCACTTTGAACGTCTTTAATATTATGAGCACAAAAAGATCTAGCCTCTTTTGTAGTGGCTGGAGTGGGTTTCATATGCTCTCTGGGTATAGAGTCTTATCTTCTGATCTCAGCCTGAAATACAATATCATGGGCACAAAAGAAAATGGGATGCTCTTCAGAACCATGTGTGACACTTCATATGTGGTACTACTTTTGACATTCTGAGTTGAAATAATCTTTGCTTCATTTGGAAAATATTGGAATGATGTCATGATATAGTCAACACATTGGAGGACATAAGCAGAGTAAACTTTAACACCACTATGTAGAACCCTGTAAAGAGTGTACCCATTTGAAGAATCTACGTGGAACCCTTTTTTCCCCCCTTGGAGTGTATTTGGGTCATGTTTCAAAATAAGGAAAAACATATTTAGGCTGAAATTACAATTTCAAGTTTATAGAGTAACAATAAACACAGCTACAGAGTGTACACGTCTCTGCTGTAACATCAGTCAAATGATTTACCCAAATTTTGTCAAATAAAAAAGTAGTTAACAATAGAGTTATGTTAATGCCTTCTGTTTCAAACCAAAATCCTAAAACTTAAAGACTTAAAGATTACTTGTAGAAAGCTGGAAGTCAAAAGGATAAATTCTATCATGAAAATCTAGCTTCAATATATTTCACCCAAGGTACACTACATAGAGCCTTTTCAAAATCTTGATGTTGCGTAGTAGTAGTAGTAGTACTACTACTACTATGATTATTATTATTATTATTATTATTATTATTATTATTATTATTATTATTATTATTATTGTTATTATTATTATTAATAATAATAATAACAATAATAATAATAATAATAATAATAATAATAATAATAATAATAATAATCAACCTTTATGTAACAATATAGAGCTTTACAGATTTTAATAACAGACCCTTTTTTTCATAAATACAGTTTTTAAATATAATAAACACAGTGGGTAGGGATAGATATTAATTATTATCATACTCATCAGTAACACTCACTATTTGATAGATACAGTCTGTATTTAGTCTGTATTTGATAACATAGTCTGTATTTGATAACATGACATACATGAATACAGCACTGTACATACAAACACAAAGGAAGTCACTGGTTTATGTTCATATTTAGAGTTGAAGTATTATATTAACTCATAAGAAAAATGTGGTGAATACACTCTTTAACCTTATACCTTTTTTTAGAGCTTGCACTGTGTGCTTATAGAGAATTAGGCTACAAAACACGTAGATAATGTAGATAGTCAAGAAAAGAAATCTGCACTGCACTTCTGTGCTAACAACATCAACAAAAATCCAAAATCATCATAAAGTAGCACCCAGTATACAGTAACCTTACTGTGTATTGGGTCCACTTTTCTCTGACTATATACAGTCCCCTCTGGAAGTATTGGAACAGTTTTGCTACACCCTGAATACATTTCAGTTTGAGATCAAAAGATGAATATGTGATGATAGATCAGACTGGCATCTGACATCACTTAAACTTACATTTTTTTTATGATGCTTTTCCAGGCTTGTACTGCAGCTTCTTTCAGTTTTGTTTGTTTTGGGGTGTCTCCCTTCTGTCTCCATGCATGCCCAAGCAATGATACCACCTCCACCGTGCTTGACTGATGAGCTTCAATGTTTTGAATCATGAGCAGATCAGTCACATGTTATAATATTTTTGATCACTTGAAAAAAATGGGTGGGTTCAAACAAAAGCTGCCATGTTCTAAGTTGTTTAACACATCTCCATGTAAATATGTCTTTAATTTATTTATTCATTTTCATATGGTTCATTTACATGAGATTCATATTCATGAGATTCATATTCAAGTGATACATTTTCATGTGATTCATTTACGTATGCTTCATTTACATGTGATTCATTTACTAATTTGCTTCTCTTTAAATCCAGTTTTAGACTGTGATATGACAAAGGTCTTTCCAGATTATTACTTGCTACACTGTATGAGATAACCCCAGTAAAATTGCCTGAATTCTATAATATAATTTGTTCACCATGTTAGGTTTAAATCCTCTGAAAACAGATACGCAATTAAATAACATTACATCCTTCAAAGCATTGGCATGTTCTGCTTACTCTCACAATCCTCCGAACTCCCACACCCAAAGTCTCCATAAACAAATGAGACAGCAGTGTATCCTACAAAAACCGAACGTTGTCCACAATGTGAAAACAACTCGGAGAGTAAGCTAGACTAACCAACAAAATTACCAAGACTGATAAACAGTCTGCACACAATAACAAATATAATATCCTTACCTTTTAAAGACTTGTAACAAATAATATAACAGTGTAGCACGTAAAGCCGAGGAGATAACACTAATAAAATTAAATAAACAGAAACGCTAACCCGGTCAGAGCCTCAAAACAGAGAAGCACATTAATACAGAAGTAAATTTTAAGAGGAGTAAGTCCACAAAATCTAGGTGGAGTAATGCAACGACAATATCTTCAATAAAATTCCGAATTCTGTAAAGCTGGAAGGCCGAGTGCAAAAAATAAAAATAAAAGAAGAGCGAAAAAGACTCCGCTGTGTAGATGATGCAGTTCACCTCGATATCAAAAGTTTAACATAGTCTCCTGCTTCCTCCGCTGAAATAAAGTCCTTTCTGGACACCATTATATGTAATGCAAAGCCGCGCTGGGTGAAGTATTCCATAGCGAGCGCCCTCAATACCACGAAGTTGATGCTGAACCTCGTTAAATGCGGCCCGGGCCCGGGCTGTCTTGGCTGTGTAGTCAGGGAAAACGGAGATGGTCAAATCCCTCACTTTAATCCGCTGGAGCTCTCTCGCATGGCGTAAAATGTCAACACAGTCACTGTGATAGTGGAATCTGCACACAATAGCTCATGGTCGTTCACCAGGCTTGAGCTTCGGCTGAAGGGTCTGGTGGGACTTCTCCATGTAAATATGAGGAAATGAAAGCTGAAATTCTGATCTATTGTCTCATTTTCATCTTTTGATCTCAAACCCAAATGTTTGCAGTGTATAGCGAAAACAATTGAAATGGCCTTGCTGTTCCAGTAATTTTGGAAGGGACTGTATACGAACTCAATTTCACGGCAGAGTTGTGAATTTTAGTTCAGTGAAGCTGTAAGACTTAATTAAGCAAAGACTTGCAATGGAATACAAAAGGATGCCGTGATTTACCTCTCTCATAACCATTTATTTTGTTCATGGCTTCTGCCTAATTAGGCACACACAGTAAGTTATATTCATGTTGCCAAAGATACAAGTTATTAGAAACGCTGTCTTTGTAAGACCACATACAGTATTACTGTGATTGAAGATTTAATGCAGTTTTGCTTTAATGAGGAAGCAGTAGCTCATCAGTTAAGCTGTGCACTAGTGAACACAAAGTTTTTCAACATCCAGAGACTGGCAGAAATCCACTGTTAGGCCCTTGAGCCTTTAACCCTCAATAGCCCAGCTATATCCGAGAGGATTAGAGTTTGCTTCACATGGAAGTAACTTTGGATAAAAGTGTCTGCGAAATGAGCATCTGAAGGAAACAAGCCTCATCACAGCATTGATTTATTATGCATGTATTCACTACGAGTGACAATGACAGTGAATCCCTAGCGAGTTATTGCTGTGTGTCAGATGCACACTGTGGTATATGTTTGCAGTCAGGATATTATTACTAGGATAATTGGAATAGTAAAATTAGGAGGAAAGGTAGCACAAATATACATGTGAAAGTAGAAACCTGGCAAAATTACGAGAGATCTGAAAAGCCCATTATTAGGTTATTTTATATTCCATACACTTGCTAAGAGATAGAACATATTTTCTAAAACCTGTTAGGCTATGTAGCTATTACCACATCATTATCTTGCAAGCCTCAAGGCCAAGCTAAATATGGATAGTGTTTTGAAAAATACAGCAGAGGAAATTCTTATTTGTATTTGCAATAAATAAATAAATAAATAAATAAATAAATAATAAAAGCAAACCAAATACTGAACCAAACATTAGGCTAACATGGTGCATGTGGTTTGCATCTAATGTTGAGAGAGATACAGTATGAGGTACGCAAGCCTTTACTTACTCACCAGTCCATGCTTTTTCTTGTCTCCCCGACTGTTATTCAGTGTAATGCGCTGAACCAAAACATGAATATACACCGATCAGCCATGACATTAAAGCCACTAACAAGTGACATGAATAACATTCATTATCTTGTTACAATGGCACCAGTTAAGGGGTGGGATATATTAGGTAGCAAGTGAACATTTCGTATTCGAAGTTGATTTTTGGAAGCAGGAAAAATAGGCAAGCATAAGGATCTGAGCGACTTTGACAAGGGCCAAATTGTGATGGCTAGATGATTGGGTCAGAGCATGTCCAAAATGGTCTTGTGGCGATAGGGTCAGGGGCACCCAAGGCTCATTGATGTGCTTGGAGAGCAAAGGCTAGCCTGTCTGCTCCCACAAGAGCTACAATTGTAATAGTAGTAGCACAAATTGCTGAAAAAGTTAATGCTGGCTATAACAGAAAGGTGTTAGAACACACAATGCATTGCAGCTTGTCAGCTTGCCCATGCTGACCCTTGTTCACCGCCGAAAGTGCCTACAATGGGCTCGTGAGCATCAGAACTGGACCATGGAGCAATGGAAGAATGTGGACTGGTCTGATAAATCATGTTTTCTTTTACATCATGTTGACTGCCGGGTGCGTGTGTGTTGCTTACCTGAGAAAAAGATGGCCCCAGGATGCACAAACCAGAGGAGGCAGTGTAACGCTATGGGCAATGTTCTTCTAGGAAACCTTGGGTCCTGGCATACCAAGTTCACCCTTTCTTAGCAACAGTATTCCCTAATGGCGGCCCAACCGCACAACTTACAGGACTTAAAGAATCTGCTGCTAAGGTCAGAGGTCAGAGCTGCTTTAGTGGCACAAGCAGGACCTACACAATATTAGGCAGGTGGTTTTAAAGTTATGGCTAATCAATGTAGACTCACATTTTGCCAAACTAAAATGTTTCCTAACACTTTTAATTTTACTCCACCATATGACTGGCTGAGGTGTGTGGTGTGCATGAGTCCAAACTCTTTTATCCAGTCTGTGTTATCTGACATTATCTGGATGTCTTTTTATTTTCTCTGGCATCATTACTGATCTCAACAGATTAGCAATAGCTATATGGAGAGTCAGTTCATTTTTCATTGAAGGGTAAAACATTAAGACCCAGTACTTAGGGCTTGCATTTAACCATTTAGAATTATAATTTGTTTCAGATACTTAAAATTATTTTCTGTTTCTGGATTCCTAAGCAAAAGTCTCAAGGCACTCTGCAAACTGAATTTAAATGGCTAATAACTTTTGAATATGCCTCTAGAGTAATATAAACAAACACAGGTAGTCATTAAATGTCTATGAAAGAAAAACAAACAATTACGGTGTTTTGTGTTTGGTCAAATCAATAGCACAAGCCTTTGTGCAGAATGGATACTTTGCATCACACTGAAAATGAAAGAAACCACTGATGTAATTAGAAATTGGTAATAAACAGGTTTAATAAGGAAAACAGAGATGTTTAACAAAGTTGAAACCATACACCATACCTACGCGTGGAACAGATTAATTTTATCATTTATTTGTATAGCTAAATGCACAGCAGTCATAGTGACACCAGTCACCAGTTCACCACAGGGCACCTTTCACATACACAGATTCACACCTATAGGCATTTTAGCATAGCCAGTCTGACTCCCTGCATGCTTTTTGACAGTGGGAGGAAACAGGAGAATCCAGAGGAAACCCAAGCGGACATAGGGAAAATATTCGAAATTCAAAGACAGTAAGCAAAGCTCAAAATCAAACCGGGGACCCTGGAGCTATGTCGTATGAGCTTTATCCTGGTCAAGGCTGTGGTGGATCTAGAGCCAATCCCAGGAACACTGGGCACAAGACTTCAGATGAGACACCTGTCCATTGGCATCATTCACACACATTCACATGCTCATTCACACCTACCTGAAAAATTTTTAGACAGTGAAGGAAACTTGAGAACCTAGAGGAACTCAACAAGAATATAGGGAGAACACGAGAAACTCCACGCAGAGAGTAACATGATCTCTGGAGCTATAAGGTGGCAAAGCTACCCATTGTGACACCTTGCTGTCACTCAGTCCCTCCAGGATTTCATGATTTTGCGATCACAGAAATGAACACAAAATCAATTTTTTCTAAATTACCACAGATTTTCCGCATGTTTGGGCCAAGACGTGTCATGTGACATCATTACAATACACATTCAGCCAAAGCCCTCGTTGATTCACGTGCGTTGAATGTTAGTACAGCTAAAAGGTCTCATTTACCCACAAACATCAGTGTTAAAAACATCGCAAAACAATTTCAATTTTGCCAATGCAAGTAGTTTTCCACAAAAAAGCACAAAAACCCTCTGCAAATTGCATTGCAAATTTTGAAAAAGCGGCAGCAAAAGCTAGCTTTTTTGGCCACAGTAATCACAAAAACTCTGTACAAACTGGCCAACAATCCAGTCAGCTGCAGAGAAATGCAGTGATCATTTTTCTATGCCTTGTGCAGATATAAACCCTATGAATGTTTTTGAAGTGGTAGAAAGTTACTTTCTTGTCGCTTTAATATTACTTCTGAAACTGAGATTTCAGACTGGGATCTGAGCCCCTTGCTTTGTTGCATTCAGAGCCTCAGATTTGAGCTAGGCATTCATCTTAAGTCTTTTATCTTTGGAGCCCAATATTATCCCTCTGTTTTGTCCTTGTTGAATTAGATTTTGATGCATCTTCTGACTATCAAACCTGTAGCGAAACATGTCGAACATGGTTGAGTGGTCTTCCTCAATATATCGTACCCCTGTTGTCCACTGTTGAGCTTGTTATTTTAACCTGACTGCTGCTCTCCTTTGATGACTCCGCTTTTTCTTCCCCACTCCTAGCCAACCAGCAGGCCTGTGGCAATGTGCTTAAAGTTGAGACTCATAGCTAGCGTACTACATTAGCCAGATTGGGATTGGAGCCATGTTTTCTCTGCTAAGCCCTCTTTCTTTCTGCTGAGCCAGTTTTTCCTCCCTCAGCAATTTTAATTTGTCAGCTTCCACATGCCCCACTGTCCAAAAACTAGTGGATCTGTGAGTTCTTTCTGCTAGTGTAGCTGAGTCTTTTTTTCATCATAATACACACTCCTCCTGGTTATCCATAAAGTTAGCTGGTTTCCACTAAAGACAGCTTTGGCTCTGATTGACTAAACAACTTCCTAATTACAAAGCAAAGAGAATGTTCAGGCTTGTAGACATTCTGGTGTCAGACATGGCTCAACTGACGTTGTTGATCCAGGAACTGAAGCTGTTCATAGCAGAAGCATGTGCCCTTTAGCTTAGTTTTCCTTATAGGCCAAGAGTGATTTCCCCTTCCGATCCTTGTCCAAGGAGTGAATGAACACTATGTTTGTACCCATGTCTAGCAGACATTTCTCAATCTGACAGTGAACCAACAATTGAACCAATCTGTTCAACTCTGGCTTCAGCAGCCTCTTGAAATTAATCTGAATTAGCCTCTACCAGATTGCATAGCCCACTGGCAAGCTTGTAACAAGCCATGACAGCCACCCTCAAAATTGTGCGCCCAGATTGGACTGATTGCTGGATTGGACTGATTGCTGATGTGCAGCTCATAGCACAGAATGTGTTCTTCTGCATGGCACTGGTCAGGAAAGACGTTGCTGTGGTACTGTGTAAAGACTATGCTGAGAGTGTTCATTTGTAAATTTCATGCACAAATTACCTATACATATACCCAGATTCTTTAGATTTTCTTTCTTTTTTAACTTACAATTGCACGATATATTAATCTTGAGTCTGTCTAAATATGAAATATTAAAAAGTAAAAGTATTGTCCATGAGTAAAAAAAGCTAAACAGTATGCTTGAAGTAATAATAATAATAATAATAATAATAATAATAATGAAATCTTCCAATGTCCATATTTTTCAACAATCATATCTAAAATATGTAATGCAAAGAAGACAATAAAAAAATCATTTCTGAACATGCCAAATTGAGACCATTTAAGACTGTTGCATGATACAAAGTAGTAACCCCCCCCCCATATATATATATATATATATATATATATATATATATATATATATATATATATATATATATATATATATATAGTTTTGGTTTCATGTTTGCAAAATTAAGATAAGTTGTTCACATTAATTTACAATAATTTACATCTTAAATTGTGCTAAAATATATTTTCCTAAAAAGACTAATTGGACACTATGCATGAAAGGGTTAAAGGAAATTTTAGACTGTCTGGTGTACTGTGGTAAGGCTCCACAGCCTTGCCTTAGCCAACATGATGGATTATGAACAGGTAGGCCTAGGCCATATGCCTGTCTTTAACGTCTGGTGGTTTCACCATTAAGATGTATCCTGCACAAGCACTGAATGCAGATGAATACATGACATCCTTGTGAGGTATTACAACGTTGCTTTGCATATGGCTCAAACAGGCCTAGTATGAGGCCTAGTAGGAGCATGTACTGTTTGAACAGGAGGGCCACAACAGTCAAGGTTTGAGGGACCCCACATGGTAAGAGAGTTTGTCTCAAATTGTGGCAAAATGACAAAATAACAAAATGTCCCCCTTTTGATACAACCTGAAGTTAATACATACCATTCCAGACAGTAGTATCTAAAGGCAGCATGAAGATCAAGTAATACCAGTGCTGATATTTTGCCTAAATCTACATTTAAATCAATATAACCTTTATTAAGTCTCTGTGCTGTGATGAGCCCAAAACCCAGATTGGCAAAAAAAAAGTTGTCAAAATTGTCATTACAGTTCAGCTAGTTGTTGTGTTGTTGGACTACTGCTTTTTCATTAATCTTGCCTATAAAAGGAAGGTCTGAAATGGGTCTGAAGGCTGCACAGTCTCTCTCTTTTTCTCTCTCCTCTTTTAGTTCAAAGGGTCATGGTCACTGACATTTATCCTGTTAGGAAAATCCTGCACTCTCAGCTTAAAAACTGGTATATGACTTTTAGGAAATGCAGTTAATTTGGGTTGGGCGTGAGCCTTTTTTGAGATTGCTGTACTGTATGTTCCTATACACTGAACTCCAGTCATTGGTTACAGATAGAAACAGGTGGCTTATGTGCAATGCTTAGGCATTTACAGAAAATGTAAAGTGCCAGTATTTAAAAAAACAAACAAACATAATTTCAGTCTCAACCAAGACAAAACAAGGAGTGCTCTTTCCCCCTCTCAGATCATAAAGGTTTACCAGGGCTATAAGTTTCCTCTAATATTGGGGATTCTGTCAGAGTGAGGCAAAGTTTCCCAAAGGCAATGTAACAGACTGATCAATAACTAGAGGAGACATTTTATTTACAGTGGCATGAGCAGTTGTTGAAAAATGACTATTTAGCCAGGAGCACTGGATGATCTTTAAAACTTCAATCATGAAATGTATTGCAATGGGTGACTCAGAACAAGCATTCTTTTTCCTAACAGAGAGGGAGAACATTGGTCAACAGTGGTCATTTGTAAAGGCGTCTGTAGTAGTAGTACAAAAGTTTGGATGATTAGGGATTTGAAAGAGTAAATAAATAAGTGTTGACATTTGTAAACTATATTTATCCAATTTATCTAATAACTGTTTTTCCCCATGCAAAAATTAAAATTAAAAATACAATTTTAATGTTTCCATTACTATTTTCTTTCTTTCTTTCCTTCTTTTTCTTCAATGGTTATTGAAGCGGCATCAATAATGTTATTGATGATTATTATTTCTTGATGTGCTGTTAAGTAAATATTAGAAACAGTTTTAAGTTGCTACCTTTCACTCATTCACATGCACTCAATCATACACACACTTTCAGTAGGTCTGATAAGGGTTACGTTTGATCTGGAGACTATCTGGGGAACACTGGGCATGAAAGGTTAATAAATTATGGATGGGATAAACGTCCATTTATATGATTAGTTAGTTAGTTACAGATACATTTATATAGCGCTTTTCTGGACATTCAAAGAGCTTTATATGGTATGGGATGGGGGGTGGAGGGGTATCTCCTCAACCACCACTAGTGTGTAGCATCCACCTGGATGATGCGATGACAGCCACGGCAGAACACCCACCACACACCAGCTATTAGTGGAGAGGAGTGTGATGTAGCCAATTCAGAGATGGGGATTATTAGGGGGCCATGATAGAGAAGGCCAATGGGGGAATTTCACCAGGACACCAGGGTTATACACCTACTCTTTCACGAGAAGTGTCCTGGGATTTTTAATCACCACAGAGAGTCAGCACCTCTGTTTAAAGTCTCATCCGAAAGATCTTTTTACAGTGTCCCCCTCACTATATTGGGGGCCCCACAAAGACCACAGGGTGAGCACCACCTGAGAACGCCTCACTAATACCACTTCCAGCAGCAACCTTAGTTTTCCCTAGGAGGTCTCCCATTCAGGTACTGGCCAGGCTCAACCCTGCTTAGCTTTAGTGGGAAACCAGGCAAGAACTGCAGGGAGATGTCAGGGAGACATTATTATTAAAAAATAATTAATTAATTGATATAAAAAAAATGATAGTCAGAAAAGGCCAACTGAAATAGATGCAGGTGCAGTTTAAGTGTAGTATCTTTACTGAGAGACAGGCAGACAAACCCAATAACATTCGGCAAGATGAAGGTCAACAAACAGGGGAGGGCTAAGATGTAACAAGAAAAATGGGAAACTAGCAGAAGTCAAGAAACCAAAGTAGTGAAAATGGAAACAGAAGGCATAGTAAAGCCTAAATTTAGTCTTTTAGTTATTATTTCAATTTTGTATTTTATTATTTATATTATTAATATCATCATTATTACTGTACACTAATTTTACACTTTTATTTTCTTTGTTGATTTTGATTGTTCTGGATTTGTTAAATCATTTTTTTTTCTTTTTTTTGTTTTTGTGTTGACATGTGAATCACTTTGAGCTGCATTTTATGTATGAAAGGTGCTATACAAAGTTATTATTATTATTATTATTATTATTATTATTATTATTATGATGATGATGATGATGATGATGATGATGATGATGATGATGATGACGATGTATTAAAGACAGGCCGGTAAACACTGTGCAATACTTCATACTTGAGGATTTAAATACAAATGTCCCCTTTAAACAGATGAATTGGGATTTATGAAGTCAGGTATTCTTTTATGGATGATAGGATTATAGATACAGTACTTTTTAAAATTATATATATATATATTGTGTTCCCAAAATTGATATGATGGAAATGTGATTAAAACAAGTCCTCATGATGTCTGTGTCTGTACTAAGGGCTTAATTGAACTATCTACAGCTGGTCAGACCTTATTCTTTCAGTATTCCTTGTTTGGCATTAAAATGACATCAGAATATATTTTCATAATTCATTTTTGGAAAAGACCTGATACCATAAATCAATCAAACTAGTAAAAATATATCTTTAATGATCCATGCTTTAATGATAAAATATCTACATCCAAAAAATAGCTTGTGTCTTGACTGAAGAAATACATGTTATCATTTTAGAATAAAACAGTTTCTCTATTCATTGGTAGGCTGCTCCCCTGATCTAACGACCCCCACCCTGATCCCCATTTTAACCCCTGCCTTTAAACAGTGCTATACTTTCCCTGTTTTATTCAAATAAGATCAGCAGTCCATTCACAGTGACATTACAGCCCATAGGGCCATATTATCATTGGACCTTTGGATCTGCATATCAAAATACACAATATCTTAATCATATGTTCTCAGCTTATGACCCTCCTGGACCTGCCTGATCCATCCTGATGCACCACTTCTGCTTGGAGGATCCATCACCTGAAAATCACTCACTACTGCTGAAGATGGCCCAGTAATGTATATCATAATGATCACCATGAGATTACTGTACATGGTACCACACAGAAACCCTAAAGACAGCTGTGGATGTTCTTCCTTGGATAGTCTAAAGACTGCAATTGCTAAGAACAGTTTATACTCAAGTCTCCATCATTGACCAGTTAATAACTTCAGTTTGATACAGTAGACTTAAAGTTAAAACGCGAATGATGCTCATACTCTACTACTATTCATTGTCAACCAGAGGAGGATGAGTTCCCTTTTGAATCTGTTTCCTCTCAAGGGTTCTTCTTCTTGTTGGCTCAGGGAGTTTTTCTTTGCCACTGTCGCCTCTGGCTTGCTCATTAGGGATTAATTTAAAATATGAATTTACATTTTATGTCCAGGTTTCTGTAAAGCTGAACTGAATTGAATTCTTGTCTCTTTTATCAGCTCAGAACATCTTATAGTATATTTTCTTGTGTACCTGACTGAATTGGTGGATTTAGACACACTATCAGCAGGGTCATATGTTGGATTCATGGTAAGATGTGAAAAAGGTGCTTTTAGATTTGATTGCTTTTACTTAGCAGCACCTCTGCCATCCTCAGCTCAGAGTCTATCAGAACATATTAGGCTGTGCTCTTTCTAAGAAAGAAGGGTTGCCTATTTCATCTTAGTACTAAACATGTTTGGCTGTTGGAGCCTATTATTGCTTCACATAGACAGAAATGTGTCATACAGTTGCAATCAAAATTATTGAACCCCCATTGAAAATCAGGTATATTGTCAAAATTTACAGTTTGCAATGAACAAATCAAATAAAAGCAATTGAATTTCAACACAACGAGTGCTTCAAGTAGTTTCCCCAAATTCAACTAAAATGCAACTTTTAATGACTTCTCCAGTTTCAAAATTATTCAACCCCTTCATGGCAAGCATCTTTAGTACTTAGTAGTGCACCCTTTTGCTGTTATGGCCTGCTGCATAGCTGCTTGTCGAATCTTAGCCCATCCCTCATGAGCAATGGCCTCCAGTTCAGTAATATTCTTGGGTCTGTGTGCTGCAAACTCCTTCTTCAAATTCCACCAGAGATTTTCTAAGGCAAGTGACTGTGATGGCCCTGTATAATCTTCCAGGACTTCTTCTGCAACCAAGCCTTAGTGGATTTTAAGGTATGCTTGGGATCATTGTCCTGTTGGAAGGTCCAGTGATACCCAAGTTTCAGCTTCCTCACAGACGCCATAACATTTTCTCCTATGATTTCCTGATACTTCAATGGATCCATGTTGCCTTCCACACGCTGCAGGTTTCCAGTGCCAGAGGATACAAATCATCCCCAGAGCATCACCGAGCCACCACCATGCTTGACTGTGGACAGAGTGTTCTTTCTTCATTCTTCTTCCTCCAGACACACCGCTGATCCATCGTGCCGAAAAGTTCCAGTTTTGTTTCATTGCTATAAGAACAGAATCCCAAAACTTCTGTGGTTTATTTGTATGATTTTGAGCTGACTATTCTTGTGCTTTTGGGTCAGTAGTGGTGTACGTCTTGGAGTTCTGGCATGGAAACCTTCTGCGTTTAGCCTTACTGTGCTCAATGAAACCTCACTGCCTGTTGCCACCAAGTCTTGCTGCAGTTGTTTTGCAGTCACTCAAGGGTTTTTCACAACCTGCCTGCTCAGAAATCTGGTTGCAGCCATGGATGGCTTCCATTTACTTCCCCATCCAGGTATTTAATAAATTTTCTGTCCCTGTCCAGTTCAGGTATTTCATGTGTTCCAGCTCAAGCACACCTGGGTCAACTAATGAAGCCCTTGATTAGTTGCATCAGGTGTGCTTGAGACAACACCTGTTTTGCATATTTTTGCTGTTGTGCGGGATTCTATTCAGGGGGTTGAATAATTTTGAAACTGGAGAAATCATTATAAGTTGCATTTTCAGGTGAATTTGGGTAAACCACTTTTGTTGGCATTTTTTGTGTTGAACTATTTCAATTGCTTTTGTTTGATTTGTTAATTGTAAACAGCTGAACGTCTGTACATTTTGACAATAAACCTGATTTGCAATGGGGGTTGAATAATTTTGATTGCAACTGTAAATGTGATTCTCAGTGATAGAATACTGAGCTGGCATATTAAAAAAAGATGTAGTAGATGGAAACTGTACATATTTAAAGTGCTTTGGCTCTGTATTCTGACTTATTGGATTATGCCCAAGCAATGAATATTACATTATAAAATGTACATATATTCACATACAATGGGTGAACTATATTAAAATCACTACAGTCCCATTATTTAGGGAACCAAGTGGCTACATAAGCAAGCAAACTGTGAATAATCAGTACTTAGAGTCCGCTCACCTTCCCCAGGGACACCACTTCAGTAGAGCGGCATTAGGAGCCCAAACCCAATTGATCAGCTGACATGGCAGGGATTAGTGAATTGAAATGGAGAACCCTTTCTACACCTTTTTCTCTTTCCTCAGACCTGGCCCCATAAACGCTTAAATTGCTGACCTATTCAACTTGTAACTAACTTAAGAAAGAGGAACTTTGTAATTATTCACTCTCTTTTCATTGAAGTCACTGCAGTGACAGAGGGATAACGCAAACATAACCTCACCAGCATCTCTACAAACTCTATTTTACACTTTGACTCTCTGTGAAGCCTCACAGAGATAAAGGTTTACTTTCTTTTCAAATTCATATCACAAAACTCAACAACAAAATAATAAGTCTTACTAATCCAGATTCACAAGACAAAAGAGTTTAATGGTTTTGATGTTGATAAATAAATTATATAAGATCAAATCAATTATAGTGTTAAAGTGTTTCAATTAGTGTTTCATAAATTAATAGTTTTTCATATGCAATGGCTAATGATGCTTGAGTCTGACTGATGACCTTACTTAAGGAACAGGCCATATTCGTAGCTCTTCTGACATATACTAATTTGCTAATGCCACTTGACAAAATAAATTAGCTACCTGACAAACGTCAATTGTTGTGACATTATGACCGTAGAGTGTAGAAATACAAAGTTATTATGGTGATGACATTTTGTAGATTGTACATTATTGTCACATGCCAACATTTAAGAAAAAAGGGTAGCGAAAGTACTAATGTACTGCCTGTCTTTTTGCTTGTTCATATGATTCTGTTGCCGATATTTAACACACTAGTTTCAAGGGCCATTCACACCAAACTTGTATACACTGATGTTTACACAATCACTTAGCAAATAACTAGAACAAAGATTTAATTATCTGTCCCGATTGTACTGTTCTGGAGTCCGCCTACTGTGAACCCCTTTCTTAAAGCCTTGGTGAGTGGAAAAAAAATAAAACAACCAAATGTTTGTGTTTGTGACAAAAACCCTGTAGTGAATAACAAAAGAGAGTCTTTTCCAGTAATGTCTAACAAGGTAGGAAACACTTATAATCTGATCATGGTCTACTCATCAATGCAGAACATTTTAAGCTCCTTTATATTCTTAAGTTTATGTATGTAGACATCTATATTCAAGTCCGTTAAATTTTAGTTGTATAGCGCTTTTAACAATGGACATTGCCACAAAGCAGATTTACAGGTATATATATATATACATATATATATATATATATGTATATATATATATACATATATATATATATATATATATATATATATATATATATATATATATATATATATATATATATATAAATTTAGGAAATCCATCCATCCATCCATCTTCTATTCTTCTTAATCCTTTTGAAACCTGGAGCCTATCCCAGGGAGCATCGGGCACAAGGCAGGGTACACCCTGGGTGCCAATCCATCGCAGGGCACACAAACACATACACACATCCATTCATACACTACGGACACTTTAGACATGCCAATCAGCCTACCATGCATGTCTTTGGACTGGGGGAGGAAACCGGAGTACCCGAAGGAAACCCCCGCAGCACGGGGAGAACATGCAAACTCTGCACACACATGGCAATTTAGGAAACAAATTAAAAAATTTATCTCTAATGAGCAAGCCAGAGGTGACAGTGGCAAGGAAAAACTCCCTGAGATGATATGAGGAAGAAACCTTTAGAGGAACCAGACTCAAAAGGGAATCCATCCACATCTGGGTGACACCAGATAGTGCAATTATGAATAATGCCCTTTTATAACCATGTACTACATGGTCAAAAAGTGCAGCTGTGTAACCATGAAATTCATGACCAGGAGATTTGAGTGCAGAACTGTTTATGGCAATTGCAGTCCTAAAGCTATTGTAGCAAAACTGTTCATATCAGTTGCAGTTCAAAACCATCTTCATGGTTTTTAAGTGGTACCATCCTCAGTAATCTCATTGATCTTTAGCTGTTCATGCAGGCCATCCTCAGCAACAGCAAGTGATTTCCAAGTGATGAGAACTCCAACCATAAGTAGGGCACCAGGATGGATCAGGCAGGTCCGGAGAGCTATATATTTAAGTCAAAACACAGATTTCAGTACGTTTCAAATCTGGGAGACTGTTTTTGTTTTACTTTAAGCATTTATGTGTTGATTTGGAAGCCTGTTTGGCTCAATGTCTTGTTGAAAGATCTATCACTGCCAAGTCTGAACCTCCTGGCAGAGGCAACCAGGTTTTGGGCTGAAATATCCTGATAATTCGCAGAGAACATGGTGCCATAAATTCTTCACAAGATCCACTGCACCAGCTACAAAACAACCTAAAAAAAAAAAAAAAAAAAAAAAATCAATGATTCACTTCCAAATTTTACAGTCAGAATCAGCTGCTTTTCCTTGTATTTTTATTTATTTATTTTTTTTTAGAGAAAATTCTATTATTGAAAAATGTATGAGACTGATTTTTCTTAGAAAAAATGTTTTCAATGTTTTCTCCTATTCTTTTAATTATTGTAAATAATTTTTTGTTTGTATAATTATTTGTCAGTAATTCTGTATCACAGCACCCCATCATTTGTTATTTTTCTTATAACAGCATGCTCCATAATTTTATATTCCTTATTTTTACTAATTTTAAAATGACAAATCTAGAATTAACTCTAGAACAAGTGAACATTTTAAGTGGAATTATTTCTATTGGTTCTTACTTTTGCACTCAATTATATAACAATACAGTAAAAAATAAAGGCTATTTGGGAGCTGTTTTTAAATTAATGTTCCTTATATTCTTTTGCCACTGTTGATGTCAAATGTTAACGTTTGACGTCTCAATTAACATAAATTTTAATTCAATTCAATTTCTTAATCATATTCTGAATCATATTCAGCTCCATTTGTACATTTAAGCATTTAAAACGCATATCCTTATTTCAGCTGTTTGTATTCTTAATAAAATTATATATGCAAGTCATTCATGGTGACTGGTTTAATTTGATTATAATCTAAACATTAATTCATCAGCAGCAGACAAGCTTGATTTGTTGTGCTATATTTCTGATGAGCACAATTTGTCATCTTGATCATCTATGTAAACGTGAAATATCTCAGAGTAAACTGATCTACAACTGCAACAGAAACTATGTATATTTTAAGTTTTCTTTAATACTTTATATATTATACATATTCTTTATATTTAAGTTTTCAGAGCGGGTTGTCCACTAATTGTAGGGTTGGTGGTTCGATTCTATGTAAGTGCAGACCATTTAACATTCTTTGAAAAAAATGATTGTACGCAGCACATCTGTGGTTATGGATGGGATTGCCCTCAACATTGGTAGTAATTACTAATGTGGAGGCGGTTCACTGCCATGTAGATAAGTGGACTTATCATATTTTGGGTAGTCGAGTGCCTAGTTGAAATCATACTAACGCTGTCTCTGTCCCAGAGAGAAAACATGTAGAAATATTGATATTGCTTATTGTGGTGTTTGGTCTCAAGGGAGAAAACCTTAACTGAAAAGAAGTAATAAGAATTTTGGATTTCAAATGGAAAAAGGAAATCAATTACTTTCTCCAAAAGTTTTGCCTCCCTGAGAATAGCATTACAATTTACACAGCTTTTAATTGTCTTGAGCCCACAGTTTGATCAAGTAGAACTGAATTACACACAGTGGGCAACTTACTTTATCATGCCAGAATGACAGAACATTTCATAACACTAAAGTTCCTTAATTACTGTTGGAGGGTGCATTTCTCTTGTGGTAAGTTGTCCGTAAAATTACTAATGCAGGTTTTTGTACCTGACTGGGCTTCTGATATTCTGTTTAACTGAATAGAGGACAATAATGTCTAAATTATTATAAAATTTAACTGCCCTCTATATTCTGCTGAAATACCTGCATGTGTAATAGCAGTATTATTAATCAGAGATCGGTCTGACTCACTGAAGACTTCACCCCTTAGCTGAGGCTTTTTGGCCTACAAGCAGCTTACTATATACAACCCAATGTTGTTATAAAAGATACAAAGATGGTGCAATTGATCTTGATTATACTCTGGTTGGTAGAAAAACAGAGTGAAGATCTCTCTCTCTCTCTCTCTCTCTCTCTCTCTCTCTCTCTCTCTCTCTCTATATATATATATATATATATATATATATATATATATATATATATATATATATATATATATATATATATATATATATACGCAAAAGAAATTCCTTAACAAGCATAATCAAACAAAACCGATGAATCGTGACAATGATTTTTTTTTTGCAATATATTTTGTGAAAACACTTCTACAGCATTTTATCATACCCATTTCCATGTTTTTAAGTAGTGAGAGGAAACCAAAGAACTCAAAGGAAACCCACACAGACACATGGTCAACATAAGAAACCTAAGCTCAGCATCAAACTGGGAGTTGTGAGTTGGCAACGCTCACTGTACCACCCTGCCACATTAACATTTTCATTAAGAAAAATGCAAGTAGCTACACTTGTAGCTTAACTTCATTAAAGCTACATGCATGACTAATTAATATAAGCTACATGAATGATTAATTAATATTCACATCTTCTGCTAATTACAAATAATACAATAACACAATAGTTGTTCACTTAGAGGAAAGTAGTTTGCTACACCACCATCATTAAACAGTCTTGCTGCAATTCTTTTTTATATAACAGATGTGTGTGTATGTGTGTGTGTTTGTGGGGTTTACATGAAAAACAAAAAGGTTCATAACAATCTACACACAAACAAACACAATACAATTAAAAATATGCAATTCAAAACACTATACATGCATTTATCAGATCAAGAGTGGTGCACAGGTTATAATAAGCAACAAGTCTTCTTAATTATGTTATTTTTACACATCTAATAATATAATAATTTTAATTTTTCCTTTGAAGTAAAGGATTAGGTACCCCTCTGAAAGAGGAAGCACTTTATCATCATTATGCATAATTGTTGATTTCAAAAGGAAGCAAAGGAAGCTGGTGTTCACTCTAATGATTAAACCAACACTATTCATAATCCATAGCTGTTGGGCATGAGGAGTGGAGGCGCTCACCAACCCAACAGCTCAACTAAAGTGGTCTTAAACTGTCCTGAAAGCCCCATCAAGCACTGTGCACTATGTTTTATCTCACACTCACTACCTGCTCATACGTATTGCAGGAAAGATACCACAGTCACAAACAGTGAGTGTTCAACATCCATTAAGCACTTGAGTTTGATATACTGTGCTAATAGTTGGCCTCACTTTGCAGACCAATTGGTTTGTTTGGAACAGCAAAGTTTTCTTTGGTTACCACTCATTCCACCTCAACCATTCTTTGCCTTGAATAAAGTGTTTCTAATTTTAACTTGTTTTCCATTTTTACACATTGAACAGGAAATTTTTTCTGAAGCTCATTCAGGCAAGGAATGCAAATCTAGATTGTGAGTAATACTTTTGCTACCTGAGTGATATGGCCTCGCTGACATTCACTTTTTGTACTGGACACAACATGCCAAAAAGCAACACTATACTTTTAAGAAGAATTTTCTTTCTGTTGCACTGCAACTAAGATAAGAGTATCATTTACAGTTATGTTCTAATTCAGTCTCTTTGTATTAGTTTGATTACACAGATTCAATTTGAAGTGAATTAACATGGCAATAATATAAGGGCTAAATAATAATTGGTGTAAACATGTGCATAAACATGTGCAATTGGTGTAAACATGTGCATTGAGTAACAGTTCCATTATTAAACTTTTAAAAAAATAGCATATAGTTGCAATTATAGGGAAATAAATCTTCTCTCCCCTGCTATCTTTGGTATGCACAGAGTTTCATGACTATAGGCCAAACATACTTAAACATGAGGTACAAAAGAAAAACCCACATCAATTTGTATGCCAGTAGTGCCGGCTATGAGGCAAATAACTAATCTATATTACTCAACATACTATAAAGTAGCAGTCATAACTGGTTGTGATTATATTAAGCTTATTATATTTACTAAAAAGCATTTTTTTAAAAGCCAAGGGATACTAATTCATGCCTTATTAAAATTATTCATTGTAATTCCTTTTTGTTTAATTAAAGCTTTTACTTACCTCTTCTGGTGTTTGGACAAGTTGGTATTTTGTTTTGACTCCGATTGAGTGAAAACTTAAAAAACTAAATTATTGGTGGATATAAACAATTTTCAACTACTGTAAATATGATTAGATGCTATTATTGTGATATACGTAAATATCAGTGTACATCAGTCCTAGCTCTCTGGCAGACTTCACTTTGTATCTTTTGATAAATAGAAGTACTCTGCTGCACCTGTTACGCAAGGAATCCCTCAAGGTTCAGTTCATAGTCCCCTCCTCCTCATCACATTAACCACATGTATCCATTGTCTGAAAACATGCATGGAGGCTAACTTCCTTAAGATAAATCCAAAAAAAAAAAAACCCCCAGAGAACTTACTTGTCAGTAGCAAAGCTATTCTTACTAGACTTCCTGAATTCTCCATTGATCCTCAACTAGTGTTCACAAGCTTGGTGTTATTTTTGACTCCACCCTTCCCTTTGAACCTCATATTGGGCTACTAACTAACAGCACTTCTCTTCAGCTGCATAATTTAGCCAGACTTCGACCCCTTCTCAGTCTGAAAGATGCCGAAAACCTGGTCCATGCTTTCATTACTTCATGTCTAGCTTACTGTAATTCCCTCTTCATTGGTATATCTGGAAAAAACATTAATAAACTGCAACTTATTCAAAACTCAGCTGCCAGGGTCTTTACATACACTAAGCGATCAGCACACATTACACAAAATTTCCATTAGTTACACCGGCAGCCTGTGCCATCCCGGATTAAATATCAATTTAAATATTAAATATAATGTTAAATATAATTTAATATTCAAGAAAATCTAACTGCCAGTTTTGCTACTCCTCCTCCAAATTTTGTCCAATCTTCACCAAATTTGGCTTGCATCATCTTGAGACCTGTATCCAAAATCTTTCTCCTGTAACCCAGGAAGATTTGTGACTGCACCACCTTGTAGTCAAGAATTGTAACAACTTAAATGTTTTTCCTTATATGATTTGAAGAATTTGTGCTAAATTCACAGTTCTTTTTTCCTGTAATTCCCTGGAGTATGCTGAAGTGAACACACACCAACCTTTGAAATTCAAGTGTACTTCCTGTTGACCATCTTGAATTTTGTCAAAGTTTGTTTTTTCGCTAGTGAGGCTGGTGAGGCTGGTGACGCAGCGACTGTTTAAAGCTGCTATAATGCAAGTGATAACAGGAACTTGTTTTGTGGCTGTTTTACAATGGTAAATATAACTATAAATGTATAAAATGCACAACATTAAATGATAAAAATGTCAGTGTTGACAAATTGCTGTGGTAAGAACAATAAAACATTTCAGGATGTTGTGTCACAGAAAAATAATCCACTCCAGGGTGGTAACAGCTTTCTGCTTTGCATAAGGCCACATCACCCTACCCTGTCATGTTTTATTTCTTAATAAATATTATATAATACATAATATACTACATGTATTAATACAGTATAAATCTTTAAATCCAATCTTTTTTTTTTTTTTTTTAGGTTTCATTCCAGTCTATGCCATCCCTTGATTGTATAGTAATCAATTATACAATGCAGTAAAACAGCAGTTTCCCAGGACTTGTTCCTTATAAACTCAAAAGGAAACAGAAATGAAACTGAGGTGAAATTAATGTGCAGATTCACTGCTAGAGATATTTACTAAGGGCCTTGAATAAAACACAAACGTAATTCTCTTTCCCACTGATCGGATCAGAATCTTAACAATAAACTGGAAGATCCAAATCAGATATGATTCATAATTTCATAATTTCCACTGCTCGTCTGCTGTGTGTGTGTGTGTGTGTGTGTGTGTGTGTGTGTGTGTGCTGGCTGGCTGGCTACCAGACTGGGAAGTTTCTCCTGGATCAATAATCTTCATTTCCCTCTGTCCAGAAGTAGGAGCTGATTTAGAGTTCCCACTACTCTGCGCGCACACACACACACACACACACACACACACACACACACACCCTGCCCCCTCCCCCTGCTGTTTGCAGACAGCACATGAAACAGGTTCTTTTTGGGTCAGGATGCTATGAGTCGGTCTCAGAGGATGAGCCAGTCCCTGTTCCCTTTCAAGAACTGAGAATTACAGATTTCTGGTGTGCAGCTATCACTGAACAAGAGAATGATGAACGACTCAGTAGGTCTCAATCAAAAAGCCAAGATTAGCAAGTTTTCTCTACAGCCCTTACAAAATCCTTTTGAATGTATACTGTTCTTCTTAAGTGACTTAGTACATACAACTTGAATAAGTTGTCCTTGAAAGAAAGGAAAAGAACAAGAGAATGAGGGATGGGGGTGGGGCACTGGGAACTACGTAAGATATATGCCTGATTTCCATGCGACATCGTCTCCAGAGACCATTTTGAAAAGAATGAGAAGATGCGCTTCAGTGGCGCCTAAAAAATGTCACACAAACAAGGATCTTATCACACCACAGAGATGCCCAGGAAGACTTTAACAGTGCATCTCTTGAGGCATTTCAAACTACAGAGATGTAAGTTTCCATGAAAAGAAGGGTAAATAATGGGATATTAATTGGTAAGTTTAATTCAGATCTCTGCGGCATCTGTTTGTGATATCTCAGTAGCTGTGCAACCCATTAAGTGATGAGTGACTGCTGCTTTATGATACCAGTTCCAGCACAGTGTGTTAAAATTTATCCGTAAGCAAAGGTATAAACCACAATGATTCCAACTCCTTCAGATGCATGTTAAAGTTATTTATTTGTCAAGTTAGAAGGTACGCCCTACAGTGTCATTTGCACTCTCTATAAGAGTCTAGCTCCAGTATAATAACATTTGCGTCTCTTGCTGTGTAGGAGCTGCGGCAGAATAATAAGTGACATGTTCTAATGAGGCCTCTGATTAGACTGAAACGGCATCATCAATCATCAGTGCAAGTTAAGCACATAAAAGACAGATATTGTGTAATGGTGATTGGAGCTATTTATGCTACTATGCCAAGTAATGAGATTAAAACAAAAAGAAAAAAAACTGTTAATAAGCTGTATTTTTGAACAATTTCTTACTCAGAATAGCTGGGCTAGGGAGGCACTGTTTGATCCTGGTTTGATTCTGAGCTCAGGTTACATTCTGTGTGGTGTTTCGTAGGTTCTCCTCATGACTGTGTGGGTTTCCTCCATGTTCTCTAGTTTTTCTCATCTCCCAAAAATGCATGTAGGTGGTAAAGGCAACACATCATTCATAAATGAGGACGACTTGGAGATTCGGTTTGATCTCTCAAGATCCTCTTTATATGAGGTATTTGATTTCTAATCCTTTGTTGCTATTCTCAAAGAGGTAGAAAATGCTCCAGAATTGCTCAGGCAACCATCTCCATGGAGATTGTGCACTTTAAAGAGTCATGTGCATTATGGCAATCTTGTCTAAACATCATCTACAGCATTGTGTGACTTTAAAATGTTTAAAGTGATCAAGGTCATTTCAGTCATGATCATTGTTAAAGTTGTTTTGAAAAATATATTTTTTTCTTTACTGATTAAGAAACTGCTTGATCAGCCAGTAAAAATAGCAATTAGTCAACAGAAAAAAAGCTATTTCAAAGGCTCTGGGACTCCAAAGAACCACAGTGAGAGCCATTATCTCCAAATGGAAAAACTCAGCACAGTAGTGAACCTTCCCTTAAGTGGCCGACCTTCCAAAGATCCTCCAATATCACAGCAACTACACTTCCAGTAAGTCACAAAAGAGCTAAGGACAACATCAAAGGACCTAAAGGCCTCTCTTGCATCAATAAAGGTCACTGTTCATGACTCCACTATCAGAAAGACACTGGGCAAAAATGGCATCCATGGAAGAGTGGTGAGGTGAAAACCACTGCTAACCCAGAAGAACATTAAGGCTCATCTGAATTTTGCCAAAACACATCTTGATGATCCTCAAATCTTTTGGGAGAATGTTCTGTGGATTGATGAGTCAAAAGTGGAACTGTTTGGAAGACAGGGGTCTCATTACATCTGGCGTAAACCAAACACCGAATTCCACAGAAGAACATCATACCTATGGTCAAGCATGGTGGTGGAAGTGTGATGGTGTGGGGAGCTTTGCAGCTTCAGGGCCTGGGCAACTTGCAATTATTGAGGGAGACATGAATTCTGCCCTCTACCAGAAAATGAATGTCCCTTCAGTCTGTAAGTTGAAACTCAAGTGCAACTGGATTATGCAGCAAGATAATGATCCAAAGCATAGGAGTAAGTCCTAGTCATAGAAGTAAGTGAAAGACTGATCTGCTCAGAAGCATTTTGTTTGAAGGTTTAAAACTATTTAGTATGAGATATACACAAAAACAAGAAATCAGAGAAAGGGATGGGGCAATCAAAGAAATCAGGATGGGGCAAATACTTTTTCACAGCACTGTATGTACAGTAGGTTACATTTCAAATACTAGTGTTCTGCAGATAGTCACATAGTTATATGATACGGTCTGTGTCAAAATGTGCCCAGAAACCCAAGGTTAACACACTCTATGATCAGTGTTATGAGATTGTTTGGTATGATTAGACACAGTGCTTGAAGCTCTCATCATTGCAGTAGGACTTTGGGAGCCATACTGATCACACAATGATTAAACACATTTTCACACCACTGTATAGGCAAATGTATCTTAATTCTATCATTTATCTTGTATTTGTCATTATTATTGTTATTAATTTTAGATCATTTTACTAATTTCAAGTCTTGAATGCATTTAGATGCAGTTTACACCAGCTCATTTTATGTGTACTGTATTTTCCCATGCACTGCTTTTAAATAAGATTTTAGTCACATACCTTTCCATTTGTAGTTCTCAAATGTGACTCCAGTAAGTCAGATGTAAGCTTCCCTATTCAGCATTGTAATATAATCAGCATTATATTAAACCACCAACTTCAGTTGGTGACATGCCATTTTCAGTTTCAAGAAAGAAATGATATCTTAGCAAGTAAAAATTATCTTGACTCTAGAAAACTTTATTTCATTTTTCTCATTATTAGGTTATAAAAAAAAATATAAAGATAATAATCCTAAATCTAGAGATTTTTTACTATATACAAGCTTGAAATTGTCATATTCTAATGGTAGGCAATTTTAAACATAAAATTAGTAAAAACAAAACAAATATTTATAAGTCATGTGCTAATATGTATATCTTTTTTGCAGTGTGGATAGACTTCTATAGATATCCCTCTATGTTTAACTACATGAGGTTTTAATTTATGCCTTCCTCGTTGATCTACAGCTCCTTCTATAATTCATGCCTGTGGCAGATTGACAGTGCATAAATAGTAAAGTATGGGAAGACTCGTCAGTGCTACATCACTGTATTGATCACTGTGCTGTTTATGGACATCAAGGTCTCAAAGAAGCAGCTCAGTCAACCATGAGCAGATACATGTTTCATATTTAGCAGTGAAACGAATGAGATGCACAAAACCTAGAGTAGAAAAAGAGACATCTAGGAAGGTTCTTTTGGCTGCTTCATATAATATTTGGTTAAAGTTAGAAATATAATATATTTTTTAAGAACACCATATTCATACAATAAAACATTTCTAAGTGTTATTGTGGTTATAACATGCTCTCCAGCGTGCTGCTGGGAAACCGTGACATAACCACCCCATGGCACCTCTATTGGCGGCCCCGGCCCCCCTGGGCAAAATGTCCCCAGCTGAACCAGGAGACTGTGCGGCGTTCTGAGCGCAACAAAAAAGCAGATAGACGTCCTCGGCAGAACAGAAAAGCGGAGCGACGTCCTCGGCTGAACAGGAAAGCGGAGCGACGTCCTCGGCTGAACAGGAAAGCGGAGCGACGTCCTCAGCTGAACAGGAAATTGGAGCGACGTCCTTGGAGGAACAGGAAATCGGAGCGATGTCCTCGGCGGAGCAGGAAAGCGGAGCAATGCCCTTAGTGGAGCAGGAAGGCAGAGCAATGTCCTCGGCGGAGCAGGAAGGCAGAGTGACGTCCACATCGGAACAAGAACACAGAGTGATGTTCTCAGTGGAGCCTGCAGGCTGAACTTGGTAGGCTGTGTCAGCGGATTCGGGCGTGAGCATAACTTGGTTAGTCAGGTCATCAGACGTAGACGTGAGCAGAGCTTGGTTGTCTGTTTCAGCAAACTCGGGTGTGGGCAGAACTTGGTCGAACGTATTTACTGACTCTGGCATGAGCATAACTTGGTTGGTCAGATCAGCAGACTTGGACGTGAGCAGAACTTGGTTGTCTGTGTCAACAGACACTTGGTTGGTCAGGTCAGCAGACTTGGACGTGAACAGAGCTTGGTTGTCCGTGTCAACAGACACTTGGTTGGTCATGTCTGCAGACTCCGGTGTGATTAGAGTTTGATTGTTTGAGTCAACAGACACCTGGGACAATAACTGCGCATTACAGTGGACCTCTGGAGCTGAGACCCCCTCATGGATCTCAGGCTGAAACTCTGAAGCGGAGGCCTCCTCGTGGGTTTCAGGTTGGAGCTCGGGTTCTGTAGTCGCCATGTTGACCTCAGGCTGGAGCTCTGGAGCTGAAACCTCCTCGTAGGTGTCAGGCTGGGGCTCTGAGGTCGCCAGATTAACCTCAGGCTGAGGTTCCACAGTTGAGACCTCCCTGTAGGTCTCATGCTGGAGCTCTGAGGCCGCCAAGTTGACCTCAGACGGGGGCCCAGAGGTCGCCAGGTTAACCTCAGGCTGGAGCTCCAGAGCTGAGACCTCTTCGTAGGTCTCGTGCTGGAGCTCTGAGGCCACCAACTTGACCTCAGGCTGAAGTTCGGTGGGTGAGACCACCTTATGGGTCTTAGGTTCGAGCTTGGGTTCTGCGGGTGCCATGCTCATCTCTGGCTGGTGCTCTGTTGCTGAGACCTCCTCGTGGGTCTCAGGTTGGAGCTCGAAGGTCACCACGTGGATTTCTGGCTGGAGCTCTGGTGCTGAGACTTCCTCATGGGTCTCAGGCTGGAGCTCTGAGGTCGCCATGTGGACCTCTGGCTGGAGCTCGGCCGGTGAGACCAGCTCATGGGTCTCAGGTTTGAGCCCCGACAGAGGTTGTTACGTTGACCTCTGGCTGTAGTTCCGCAGGGGCTTTCCTGTGTCGATGCTTGTGCTGATGCCAGCTGCTCTTGAAGCATTCCTTAGAGCTGCTTCCTGGAGACCCAGCTTCTTGCATGAGGGACATTGGAGCTGTCTCTTTCCCACAGCCCTCAGTCATGCATCTCCCAGAGGAACATGAAGCGGATTTGTGGAGACTGCCCTGTCAATACCCCCATAATAGAGGTTGAATGGCAGGTCAACCTGGGGCTGTCCATTGACTCTCCACCCCAGTAAATCCAGATTGTGTAGCTGTCCAGGCTGCGTGAACTCATCCAAAAAAAGTTCCGCAAACTGAGTGACATCATGGAGGGCAGAGGACTCAGTACTCATCAGCTGCTCTGCCTATTCACGGGCCGGACCACAAAACCTGGACACTAAGAACCCGATCCACTGTCTCTTAGTAGGCTTGGGATACGCCAGGCTGCAGAAATATTCCTGGCAGCTGAAGAGGAACTCCAGCGGGTAGCTCCCCAATCCCGCTGTCTCTGGCGGAAGTCCGATGGCGTACCTTTGAGGGAACTGCACGGACAAGAAATGTGGCCAGTAATCCGAACGTTTCCAGATAAGGTACTGTCCTGCTACTTCCATGGTAGTGTGATGTCTCCCCTGTCTTCCTGCTGCATCCATGTAGAGGCGTAAACTGGGCAAGGCAGGAATCAATGTCGTGGTCATGGAAAAACAGGGTCGAGATACAAAATAAGAAACATAAACAATAGCGAGGGACTGGGAGCGGACATACCAGCATGGACTAAATCTAATGTTTAACCTAAATAACTCTAACAAGGAACCTAACATGGATATTAACTATGACTATCTATGTTAACGAATCAAATCTAAACTAAACTAAACTTATCTAATCTAATATTCTGCGCCTTGTGCTAGGAGGCACGCGGTATATATACAAACCTAATCAGCGTCAATTGCTGATGGCTGACTCCAATCTAGACACACGTAAAACAACAACCAATGACAGAACAGGGAGGAGACATAACAGAAACATACCAAAAGCACATGTCCAATGTACACAATGTCACGATTGTCAACAAACGAGAAGCAGGTACTCGCACACCTTGCTCGTGCATGCACGCCCACATGCTCTCCAGCGTGCAGCTTAAAGGGGAAACTGTGACAAAGACACTATGACATTGGGGAAAACACAGTGGCAAAGATTAAACAAAAACCAAAGAACAAAACACGGCAACAGAGATAAAGGCAAAAAAAGACAAACGTTAGACAAATAGTGCAGTGCAAACTGTGGCTATATACAGGAGTGCTCAATTAACAGGAATGTGATTCAAGTCATGCGACTGTGATGCAGTGTCTGCTGGGAACTGTAGTTCAGAGTTCCTTCTCGGAGTACATGACAGAACCCCCCACCAAGGACGCTTCTCCCGGAGCGCCAAAATACACTCCCTCCTTCTGGCGGTCCTGGCCCTCTGGGCAAACTGTCCTCAACAGGACAGGAAAGCAGAGCGACATCCTCAGCTGGGCAGGAAGGCAGAACTTGGTTGATCGTGATGTCGGTTTCAGGCATGAACTGGCCATGCTCTCTGAGGTTCAGGTATGGAACGGCCTCTTCTGCACCTTAGAGAGATGACATGATATCCCTGGCCTGGCTTGAATGCGGAGCGATGGCTACTGGACAGCCGGCAGAAGGAACAAAGCTCAAGGAGGAGCCTGAGGGTGAAGCAACATTCTGCATGAGGCTAGAGGGGGGAGAACCGCTCTCCACGAGGTCCGCGGGGGGAGCGAAGTAATCTGCGAGGCCAGAGAAGGGAGCGAGGTTCTCTGCGAAGCCAGAGGGAGGAATGATGCCCTCTGTGGAGCAGGAAGGGGGAGCGACGTACAGCATGGAGCAATGAAAAGGAGCGATGTCTTCTGTGGAGCAAGGAGGCAGAGCGACGTCCTCAGCGAAGCAGGATGGCAGAGCAATGTTCTCAGCCAAGCAGGAAGGTAGAGCGACGTCCTCAGTGGAGCAGGAAAGCAGAGCGACGTCCTCAGTGGAGCAACGTCATCAGCGGAGCGACGTCCTCAGCGGAGCAGGTAAGTGGACCGACATCCTCAGCGGAGCAGGTAAGCAGAGCGATGTCCTCAATGGAGCAAGAAAACAGAGTGACCTCCTCAGTGGAGCTGAAAAGCCGAGCAATGCACTCAGCAGAGCAGAAAAGCCAAGTGACGTCCTCAGCGGAGCAGGAAAGCAGAGCCATGTTCTTAGCAGAGCAGGAAAGCAGAGCCATGTTCTTAGCAGAGCAGGAAAACAGAGCGGAGCATTTGGCCATGCCAGGACGCAGAGCAACGTCTTCAGCTGAACAGGGTGACTGAGCAGCATCCTCAGCTGAACAGGAATGCTGAGCGGCGTCCTCAGATGAGCAAGGAGGCTGAGTGACGTCCTCAGCGGAGCAGAAAAGCCGAGCGATGTCCTCAGCAGAGCAGGAAAGCAGAGCGACGTTCTTAGCGGAGCAGGAAAACAGAGTGGAGCACTTGGCCATGCCGGGATGTGGGGCAACGTCTTCAGCTGAACAGGGTGACTGAGCGGTGTCCTCAGCTGAACAGGAATGCTGAGCGGCATCCTCAGACGAGCAAGGAGGCTGAATGACGTTCTCCGTCGACCCGGCATGCTGGACGAGATCCACAGTGGGGGAGGGAGGGTGGGAGATGGTTCCAGGCTGGTTGGAAGGCTCCCACTTCGGCTTCTCCTTCTCGTACAGGGTCTCTTGGACCCTGACAAATTCTGCTGCATACAGGTTCATGGTCTCACGATTTGTCATGTAAAGGAGGTTGAGACAGATGCAAGTGCAGATTTTTAAAGTTTAATAAAGAACTAAACAAAATACAAAAAGACACTATGACATTGGGGCAAAACACTGTGGCAAAGACTAAATAAAAACCAAAGAAAAAAACACGCCAACAGAAATAGAGGCAAAAAAAAGACAAACGTGAGACAAAGAGTGCAGTGCAAACTGTGGCTATATACACAAGTGCTCAATTAACAGCACCATGATTCAGGTGCAGGTGGTCATGTGACTGTGATGCAGTCGCTACTGGGAACTGTAGTTCAGAGTTCCTTCTCTGATTACATAATACTAAGGAGTCCAATTTCCTTTTAAATCTTTTAAAAAGCATACACATGTTACAATTATATGTAAGGGATGTAGCTGTAAGGGAATTAAAAAGCTCTGCACCAAGGTATGTTTATTTCTTTAAAGCATACTGTATAAGAAAGATGTAAAAGAACGCTAATAATTCACAATGAAAAGATGTGTTCTGAAGGTATACAAATACAGATATGAATAGGAAGCGAACTATTCATTATTATTATTTGTTTTAGAAAGCTTGCCAGAAAGATTCACAAGGGATCTTTTGGAGAATAGAAGTGTGCATTGCCGCAGGATGGCAAAAGAGGTTTTTATTTTCATGTGGGCACAAGCAAGAGGGACAAAAAGGACAACGAACAATGTGCAGCACTGTGCTTTGTCCATTTGTGTGTCCAATTTTCAGCATTCATTCATTCATCTTTAAAATCAGTAGTTTCAAGTAGCCTAGTAGTTATTTTGTATTTGGGGAAACAGCACCAACTAAATTCATTAGAAAATATTGTGGAATATTGTGTGTAGAAACAAAAATATCTCGAATGATGTAGCTGAGGTTGAAGAACTATAGAGCCATAATTCACAGTGGCTCTGGTGGCATACTCTCTCTGCCCCCTATCAATCACAGTGACACTAGCCAGTCATAGGCCTCTTTGATCTCATGCATGTGGAAGTGGGTGGATATCACTTTCCTCCAAAAGTTTTAGGCTGCCCCCTGATGATGCATGAGCAACAGTTCAAAACAATGTGGTCAGTTGGCTTCAAATGCCTCAGTGGAAGCAAGTGATAGCCTTTGCCCTCCCAGGTTGATAGCTGTCAGTTGATAAGAGCACTGCAAAAAAGTGCTTTCAAGAAAGTAAAAAACGTTGCTTTTTAGGTGCTAAAACTCTTGTTTCAGCACCGAATTGTCAAGCTTTTGTTGTTATATGTTTGTGTTGTTGTGTGTACTACAGCCACTCTTGTAGTCCACATGTTTTTGCCTTGTGTCCATTGTTATGTTTATGGTTCTTATATTCACAGTTTTGGTTGTTTGCTTTGCACTTTATTCAGTAAAAATCTGCACTTGCATCCGCCACCTTCTACAATCTCTGACACTGTATTGCAGAGTTTTTCCCTGTTTCAATAAAAATGCTAAAAATAACAATGCTACTGGATTTACTTAAAAAGGAAGAATGACATTGGTTATGTAAGCAATACTAATTTTCTAGATATTTTTGTCTATTATTTATGCATATTATTACCAGTATTATTAGTACATATTATTATTGGTGACCAATGAGTCAGTCAAGTCACTCAGTCTATGATGTCTAACCGTACTGGGTATTTATTGCAGCTGCTGTACATATAATTGCTGGCTAAAGTCTGAAATGAGAGTGGAAATTTCTTTCCTTTGGTAAATTTCAATCAGTCTTTCATTCTGTTAACTATAGGAAAACATTATTTGCTAAAGATTGAGATTTAAATGGAATAAGCACTTGTTTAAACAGTGCTTATGTTCAGTGCCTATAACTATCAGACAAGTAAGTGGGTTCGTTGCTATGGTTATTTGAAAGGAAATGTCACCACATGTGCTACATATTGGGGATGTATTCATCTAAAAACAAATGATTCCCTCAAATCTTATCATGACCATGATGCGTTGCTTTATAAACATAATAATTTGTCCGATCATAGTTTAGCAAAAATAAAGCAATTATAATATTTTGCTGCAAAAACACAAAAGAACGACATGGGCTGACCCATGAGCTTGCTGAGATAAATGACTATTAAAACTGTATTTCTGAAGAGGAAAGGTGTTGTTAGTCTTACAGTAAGGCACAACGTAAAACCTTGTGGGCCAGATTTCTGAATGATAAGGCATAACTTATGTACTGCCATCACACTATTATTGCTTTGTAACCGTTTTTTTTAATCAACACTGACTATTAAGCAAGGCTGTTTTTGAAAGCCTCTAAACAGATTATAGAAGAGTCTCTGATTTGTTGATATATTACACATTCAGTTCATCTTGTCACCAACATTTTCCATTCTCCTACTTGCTGTTCCAATGTAAAAAAATAGTCCAATCTAAAGATTTTTCTGTTTAATCAGTGCAATCATGACTGTCATGTTTGCTTTTTAATATCTACAAGTGTAAATTGTAATTATATATGGCATATGTGGTGGAATTAACAGTACCATGGGAAGATGGTGCTGAAGAAGCTTATGTGAGGAAACTGACCAAATACTCTGATTTGGCAACTGAAACTGCCCAGAATGACTGGAAGATCAAGATTTTCCCTATAGAAGTGAGATGCAGGGGATTTGTTGCTAAATCTATGACAAGTCTGCTGAAGAAAATGGGAGTGAGGGATCGCGCCTTCCAACAAGCAATCAACTCCTTATCAAGTGGGGTAGAAAAAAGCAGCAATTGGATTTGGATTAAAAAGAAAGGCAATAACTGGGCTGCACGATGAAAACTGGAGGGGAGTATCTGGGATGCCAGGTATCATGGTTGAACCCTCTGGAGATAGCGTGGGCCTATCAACCAAACATCAAACAAGGAGGGTGCCCACTTAATGACATATATACCCTCCTTGTCACCACCCCAATTCTACTCCCAAATTACAATAAATGTATTGAAACCTCACGTCCTATTAGCTCTACTAATATAATCTCACTATCTGGTGTCCAGAAGATGATGGTTCCTCTCGAGGTTTCTTCCTCATTTTGTCTCAGATGTTTTTCCTTGCCGCTGTGGCCTCTGGATCTTTAGGGATCAAAGTCAACAACTGCATATTTGTAAAGCTACTTTGTGGCAATATCTGTTGTAAAAAATTTGATATGCACTATGTGTTGCTTGTGGATGATGCACAATACATCTGAAAAACATGACTGATCTGCCTCCTGTCTGCCATTAAAAAAACAGAGTGAGCTGACGCATGCAGTAGCCTATTTGTTCTCTCTCTCATTTTTAAACACACACACACACACACACACACACACACACACACACACACACACACACACACACACACACAAAATCAGCCAGTCATTTTGCATTTTGTACATGTGTTAAGGAGATAACAAGCTTTTATATCACTGGAACTTATAAAACTATCCTTGGATGTAAGTCTGTTTGTGGGTGTACTTACATGCTGAAACCCGACAGATGGTCCTCAGTGTTGAAGCCTGTAAAGCACAAAGAAAGTGTTTCCAAGTAATGACTGCTACACATTATCATGTTTCTTTTGCTGTTAAAGTACCCTTGCTTTTGGCATAGCCTGTACACATTGCTCCTGACTTGTGTTTTTCAAGTATTTCTTCATCTACCCGGATTCCCAGTACAAGAGAAAAAAGTCAGAAATGTTCAGATAACCAAGGACAAACAAATCTGAGACAGGCGTAAAGCTCGAACCTTTGAAGAAAATAAACCTGTTCCCTTAGCAATCTGGAAATGTTATGACAAATTTGCAGGTTAATTAAAAGATTCAGTTAAATTTGTCAGCATGAGAGAGGAATAATTAGGGCAGCTGCTATTTATTAAAAATATACTGCACTTAATATCTGAAAAAATGTGGTAGAAACCATAAAGCGCACAGTGCAGCCAGATAATTTTCCTGTAAGCAAAAAAAACTTGATTTTTTCAGATGGAGAAATTTATTACTAGTGAAAGTGATGAAGCTGGACACAGAATTAGCATCTGAATTAGCTGTGTAAATGCAATCTGTATATAGCTTTGAATTTAAATGAATTGAATTGAAAAGGTAAATATATTTAATCACTTAAAAAAGTAGGTAAAGCAAAGCTTTGGACGAACCACCTTCATAGAAATGTAGGTAGTCCTATAACCACATCAAACTCCTGTGCAGCTAAGAAAAAAAAAATAGTGAAGACACTTGACTATTCTTGCAGCGCCAAATCAGCTGAGCTGAATTGCAGGTTTATAGTGGTATAATTTTGCTTTCAACTTGGCAGGTGTATGACTGAGTAGGCAAAATCAGGCTAAAACACCATCAATCAGGGAACACACAGGAGACACTGGAGTCAGTTTAGTATGTATCATCAAAAATCTATAAAACATATTGTACAATGATATGTTGCTAGTAAATCAATACTCAGTGTGCTCTATTGAGATGTGGACTATACCAGTCCATACAGGATTTAGCAGTTATTTAGCAGTTATTTTGTGATGGTTGCGGCTGTGGCTTTTTAAAAAAAAATAAAAAATTGCAATGCAACTTTCAGAGATTTTTGTACTTTTATACGGAAAACTACATGAATTGGCGAAATCTCAATTGCACGAAATTGTTTCGCACTGACTTTTGCAGTGTTGTTTGCTGTAAATGAGAACTTTTAACTGTACTCATGTTCGATGCATGGCTAAATGAGCATTGATGATTGTCATGATGACTTCACATGATGTGTCTTGGTCCAAATGTGCATAAAATCTGTGGTGATTTTGAAATCTGGATCTGGGACAGTTTTAAACTAGATTGGAGTGGAATGTTGTTTACTAAACCACTAGTGTGCAACTGTATCTAAACTGTATCCTTTTTAGCCACCAAGGAAGTTCCCTCTCAAGAAACAGTTAAACTCACAGACGAACAGCTATTACTCTATTAGTATTTATATTAGAGCAAATGTGTTTAGTCATGTTTGGGTTGCATCATATAAATTCAGTTGACCGTTGAAGATGTCTGATGGCGGTGCTGTTGTCAGCTGAGTGGTACAGCATTTTCAGCCAATATTATTGCCAGGAGGTCGATGGGACCTATATCTTCCCCCTGACAGGATGTAAAATACAAAGGAAGGTGAACTTTGTTTGACCTTCCTTCTGTCTCCATGGTGATCAATCCTTCCGTTTACCCAAGCTGGCTGACTGTGCTGCTCCTCGATCTTGCACAAGGCAGAGACTTATGTTATATTCATATGCATTATTTCAGTATACAGAATAATGTCATATACATGATTCTATATTGTGAAGGCTTATAGTGGAAAAGAAACCCAACCTCAGGTTCTAGTGACCATGTAGCTTGATGCTTTCCTTGGATGGATGCTGGAGATCAGGTAATTATGAGATCATAACAAAAAGCACTGGTATATGATGGTATATACCCATGCTAGAGTAACACAATGCCGTTATCTGTATCTATGTCTCTTTATAGCTACAAATATCTTTATCTGGATTTGCAATTAAACGCAGAGTAGGTGTGGCCTAAACCAGAATGGGTTTTTGCCAGCAGTGTTGGGATAGTCTGTGAATTTTGGCTCTGACAGTTCCTCAACCTCAGCTACATCACTCGAGTTCATAATTGGTTCCAACTAGAGATACTGTTTTTTAATCCCACTTGTACAGTTGGTATTATCTGTACATTCTGAATAATGTATTTGGTTACATCCCTTAGACACATACAAAATACCAGCATAATTTTCTCTACAGAGCAAAGGTTAAGTTCAAATTGCAACATTATTCATATGTGATTAATTTATACTAATACTTGGTTAAGCACATATGAGAAGACTTATAGACAGAAGTAGACAGACTTATCCCAGACTTTTTAAAGACATATTTTTCTACTACAGTGTCACATATTTCCAAGTGACACAGCACATTTGGATTAGAATAATGTAAGGCAGTACTTTTTCATTTCAATTTGATTGGATTGTGAAAATTAAAATGGAGTTATAGGTAAACACTGGACTACAGTCGATTTTAGAGGGCTGCTACCCTCCTGCAACACCACTGTCACCTACAACAGTGACGATGACATGACGCTTACTAGTGGAGCTTGACTGACTCACTGTTTTCTGTGAGATGGGATTCCTGGAGGGGACCCAGACATTTACATTAACATCATTTGGGTGCAGCAGCAAAAACAGCTCAGTTATTAAATTAGTGCTCATTTAAGTGCTTTAAGTGAAGAAGTGAATTTTCTGTTTTTGTATAAAAACAGACAGTGACTCAGCTACTCAGACAGCCAGGGGAAGTACATTCCACCACAAAGAAGACTGCCAATACAGAGAAGAGTGTTGATGCATGTACTTGTATTTTCAGAGATGGTGGCTAGAGGCTTGAAGGGAACATGGTGCAGGGCAGAGTTTGATAAGAGCCTTCAGGTAGGTAGGGAATGGGTGGCTTTTATGTCACTTTGGCAAGCATCAATGGGGTGATGTGGGAGAACTGAAAACAAGTCATTCAGCTGCAGTATGAATCAGTTGCTAGGATCAGATGACACACAGGGGAAGAAATGCCAAGAGTGAGTTGCAGTAGACCAATATTGAGATAATAAGGGACTGAACAAGTGGCCTGTGTGGAGAGAAACGGCATGACCAATGCAGGTCAGTAATATGAGGAGAGAAGGATAGTTGGTTGTCCAGAACTACCCCAAGACTGAGTGTGTATGATTGGTTATTGTATTCATCCCCTCAACTTAGTACTCAATCATCCCATATTCTTTACAGGCAAGCAAAAGTCACTGTGTTTTTAGTGGAAGATTCCTGACAAAGAAGAAATTGGTCTTTTAAGTCATTAATACAGCTGAATTGGGACCCAAGCTAACAACATAAAAACCTGTTTTGATTTTAATTGATGGGTTCCCACTACAGAAGAAGAAAAATATATTTTTCAAATATTCATATACAGACATTTTCAAGCACACAGTACCACATACTGTAAAGACCAGCATCCAGACAGTAGCATTTCAGCATTCTATGAGTCTCTGAATCTTTATCTCTGCAATGTGTAGCACAGGCCTCATTATGCATAACATTTTACTTCTGAATCCCAGGCCATCACGAGTATTATGAGGCCAGTTCACAAAACTGTGATAACAAATGCCAAGAAAGTGTGACCTCCACCTCATATACCACTGCTAACATTAACCGATATGAGTGAAGAGAGACAATTTAGCATTATCCCGTTATTCTGCTAAGGAGTAAGGTTTACACCATCTGTGAGATATGATGAATATTTGCAATTATTATGGCAACCCTACATTTTAGAGCAGCGTTTCTCAACTGGTGGGTCGTTGACCCTTTATGATTGGATAGTGGATTGCTGGAAAAAAAATAAAATAAATGTTGCTAAATGCAAATTATAAAACATAACAAAATGGAAAACCATGGAAAAATACGACAATAAAACAAATGATAGTTTCCAAAATGTAAAAATAAATAAATAAATAAATGCTCCCTGTAGCTGTTGTTATAGATTATAAAAAAATTGGTCATGTTGTGCATCCAATCAATTTTTGTACTAATTCATCTGTAAACAATGATGAATTGTGATAACACAGATACAGTAGACGAAGTAAAATTCCCTCTTTCTCAAAAGAATGGAAAAAACTTTGCAAGGAAAACAAAAATAAGACCCAGATTACATAAAATTTGGCTTTACTTGCACAGAAAACCACCATGGTGTGTACAGACCACAGTGTGTTTTCCATGGCAAGTTATTGGCTACGGAGAGCATGAAACATCGGAATTCAAAAGGTTTTCAGAGATAAAACACTCAAGCCATAAAGACAAGCCAGTTCAGTTTTAAAAAAGAAAGCAACAGGACCTGCAAACATTGCAAAAATAATAAAAAATGTGTGCACTGTTCAGGAGCAAACACCTCGTGCATCGTACAAACTCTCTCATCGCATTGCAAAATGCAAAAAGGCCCACACAATTGCAGAGTATCATGTTTTACTTTCTGCAGTCGACATGACCAGTGAGCTCCTCTGCGAATCTGCTGCAAATCAGTTGAAAAAAATCTATAAAAATATATATCTAAAAAATGATATAAAGCAGCAGACAGTAACATGCATTATGGCAAATGACAATTATGCACTCTGACTAGACGAATCAAATGATTTCTATCCATCTTTATTATGTATATTCAATGGATAATTATTATTAGTATTAATAACATTAATATGCAAAATTAATATGCATTTCTTTGTTTAATTCCATATGATAAAGAACTTTAGTGTATTGTTCAACTGCAACTTCATGTCCAACATAAAATTTGGGTCCTGAAGCAAAACCAGTTGAGAACCACTGCTTTGGAGTGATGAACATACTTACATAAGTATAATATGTAGTATTATAGTATTATAGTCTAGGAATAATGACGAATGGCGTGCCAGTGTTGGGCCACAATTCCTAGTCAGGAGCAAAGGTTCCAGATACAGTAGAAATAAAGTATTACATTGTTTGTTTTTCATATCTGTCAAATTCCTGCCTTTTTATTGTTAAACACACATTCCTAACAGGAGGAAGAGATTAACATTTATCATATCAAGTCTATCATTCTTAATATTTAATATCTGTAGGTGCCAATATTGCTTTTAAACTGACATTAGTCACACAAAAGTTTGACCTTAAATGATGTAACTTTTGATTAAATTTAATAAGTCTGGAATCACAAACTTTTAACAAACTTTCCAATAACGATTTCTTCTTAGAGGTATGAGTTATCAGGGTTATCAGCACATGTGTTCACAGTGGCAGGAAGATTCAACACCAGTAATGACGATGGCAACTTCCGATGTTTTAACAGATACAGAGAAGCATTTACTTAAATCTTCCAGTGTGATCCTTGAAAGTTATGAGCAACAGGAAATGGTCATTTAATGGGCTGATTAAATTTTCACTAGGGCCAGTGCCCTTGTGGCTCCACCACTGACTCTGCTCCTTATGTCATGACATAAATCCTAGCCTTGATTTAAATAATGCCGTAGTTCCCAGTTATTACCATACCATAGACATCTATTTACATGTAAGATTATTGGAGAGAGAAGAGAATGACAATGCTATGCAAGATAAATATTGCATAATGTGTTTACTTTAATGACAGTTGAACAGCAGTGATATACATTTGTTGATATATACATCCATTTGAGTGTTCGGTTTTGTGCTTTATGGGATTTAATTGGGTAAAGAAATACATAAAAATAACACTAAAGTTTTACAAGTTGTTCAGTAATCCCCTTTCTCTTGGTAGAACTAAACAGTATATTTATTAAATATGCTAATAACCAGACAGATTACAGGGATGAGATGAGATGATCTTCATCAGGGGAAGAGCAAAATGTGTCAGGAAAGGCCAACACCAACACTGCATGGCTGAAGTGGGTAAAACAAGACCGTAAAATTCAGGAAATCAACATTACTGAAGGCAGGCAGACAGTGCTCCCAGCAGGTTCACCTTAATAGAGTAAGCACTAGGGAAATGTACCCAGAAGTGTGGAGCTGAGTCAACGAGCTGAGAGAAAAACACCAGAAACAACAACTAAATAAAGGGGCCAAATGCAATCCAGTTTGAAGTGTGGCAGAAATTGAACATGGCCCTCATTGAAATAGTGGTGCTTTTATTGCATTTATTTTGGGAAATTCTGTACAAGGAACACAGAGACATATTTTGTGAAGTCGTCAACAAGCAGACAGTTTCACCAAGAGGAAATGGAAGCAGAACGAAAGAAACTGAGCAACTTATATAGAGATGGCTGCAGCTTAAGAGAAACGGTAGAAAGGTGACACAGAGGAAGAAGGTGGGCCTGAAGATAGTGTGGGTGGAGATGAAACGGAAGCTTGGCAAACTATGAAGAGCTATGCACTTTTTGCAGTGCAGAAAATAGAAGAAGAAGAAGAAGAAGAAGAGAAAGCAGAAGAAGAAGAAGAAGAAGAAGAAGAAGGAAAAAAGCTACAGTCCCTTCCGAAAGTACTGGAATGTAAAATGCATGCTCAATTAGGTTAAGGTCTGGTGACTGACTTGGCCAGTCTAAAACTTTCCACTTTTTTCCTTTGTTGAGTTGGCAGCGTCTTGCTGCATGGTAAAAGTCCTCCCAATTAGATTGGATGCCTTTCTCTGTAAATTGGCAGACAGATTGTTTCTGTAGACGTATGAATTCATTCTGCTGCTACCATCGTGAGTTTCATCATCAAGAAAGTTTAGTGAGCCCATTCCAGAAGCAGTCATGCAAGCCAAAGCCATGATACTACCTCCACTGTGCTTGAGTGCTGAGATTGTATGTTATGGATCATGAGCAGAACCTTTCTTTCTCCACACTTTGGCCTTCCCATCACGTTGGTAGAGGTTAATCTTGGTTCAAGAACATTTGTGGCATCTCTGTATTTCGTTGCGAATTCCAATATGGCTTACTGATTCTTACTGCTGATGAGTGGTTTACATCTTGTGGTATGGACTCTTTATTTCTGCACTTGAAGTCATCTTCAAATTTCACAGCTGCCCTGTGGTGGTTGTTGGTGATGTAATTGACTTTTGTTTTGGGGTTTTTCTTCACAGCTCTCACAATGTTTCTGTCATCAACTGTTCCATGTCTGGTAGGTAGTACACCAGTCATTTCTTTCTTTTCAGGATATTCCAAATTGGCTATGCCCAATGTTTGTACAATGGCTCTGATTGATTTTCTGTCTTTTCACAGCTTCAAAATGGCTTGCGTTTCTCCCATAGACTGTCATGGTACAAAAGTAGATACAGAAGCAAGCGCAGATCTTCAAACAGTTTAATAAACAAACAAACAACAAAACAAAGACACTAAGACAACTAGGCAAAATACTGTGGCTAAGGCTAAACATATACTATAAAACAAAACATGGTACAGGGACACAGGTCAAGATAGACAATACGTAAGACAAGGAAGCAGTACAAACAGTGGCTTGTTAAACAGAAACGTGTGTGAGTGCTTGTTAAACAGAAACGTGATACAGGTGCAGGTGGTCATGTGACAATGATGTAGTATGGTGCAGTGGCTGCTGGGAAATTAATTCCAGAGTTACCTCCTTGATATATGACAGACAGCTTTCTGGTCTTCATGTTTGTTTATACTTTTAACAACAAATGCAGTCTTCGCATGGAAAAACCAAGGCCTTGAATCAAGAGTAGATATTCTCTTGTAGAGTAGCTATTAATTATTTAAACAATCAATCTAAAAGGGCACACCTGGCAAACAAGAAACACCTGTTAGTCACATTTTCCAATATCTTTGATCACTTGAAAAATTTGTGTGTTTAAACAAAAGGTGCAAAATTCTAATCTGTTTAACACATCTAGATGTAAATGACAGGAATTGAAAACTGAAATTCTCATCTATCACCTCATATTAATTTTTTGATCTCAAACCCAAATGTCTTCAGTGTATAGCAAAAACAATATAATTGACCTTGCCATTCCAATATTTCAGAGGAGACTGTAGATTTTTAATGCATACTTTTGAATACATGTGGCAGCTGACTAGAGGATTGAAAGAGTGGGATGTCAGAAACCCTGGTGCTAGAATTACACATGGTGATATTTGCATGTATTCAGTTTAAATTCATTCGACTTCAGTAACCACTTTATCCTGGTCAGGGTCAAGGTGGACCTAGAGCCTATACCGGAAACACAGAGTGAAGCAGGAATACACCCTGGATGGGCCCATACACACATATATATTCACACACTCAGTCATACTTACAGGCATTTTAGAGTAGCCAATTCACCTACCAGCAGGTTTTTGGGAGGTGGGAGGAAATCTGAGAACCTAGAGGAATCTCACGCGGGAAGAACATGCAAAACTCCACACTTACTGTAACCCATTCTCAGAATCAAACTTGGGATCCTCAACTTCTGAGGTAGCAATGCTACCTGATGCAACAATAACTGAATGAATGAATGAATGAATGAATGAATGAATGAATGTCTTTAAACCTGCTTATACTAGCAGGTAAGTATCACTTGTGCTTGACTGTTCCCACACTCAGTACTCTTTAAATCCATTACAGATGCTACTTTTGGCAGTGTTTTTTCATCACCGAGAAAACTGCCTACAGGTTTTGTCAAACCCATTGGTGATCTGATAATTCTAGCCTTGTCTGCATAGACATCTCTGAGACTTTACTGGCAGACTGTACCTCTTGCCTTTATTATAGAGCTATCAAAGGGGAAAAAAGTTTTGATTTCTGTTTTCTTTAGTAGGAGTTTTCACTAAAGCAGAAGGTTAACTTTTAATATTATAACTAATCACACCAAATAAAGTTGGTAGAATTAAAATTCTAATGTTAAAATACTGCATATATTTGAATGCAGACAAATTGGGATATGATTCCAGTGATGGGAAACAAACTGGTGACGTGAGTTTCCTATTGACAACTTTTTGTACTAACGTTTATCCTTCCCAGCCTAACATGTCCACCCTGTTGGCATACAATATATTAGATGTCATTAAAATATTCTGCTTTTAGAATATTATTAGAATATTATGCTTATCCTTAAAGCAATATACATTGGGTTAACACATCAATTATCCTTAAACCACATTGCTTGCACAGCACTAGTTGCTTGTAAGCTAATTGTTGGTTTAGGATAAAAATCTCCATGCTGTCAGCCACTTAGACATTTCATTCACTAACAAGGTATATGTACAGTAGATGTATTATATTAGGACTGCAATTATTTTGATAATCAATTAATCTGTCAATTATTTCTGCAATTCATCTATTAATTGGCTTAAAAGGCCAATTTTTATTTTCTGTATTAAAAAAAACAAACGTTATTTCACATTCTGCCCAGTGTTGTCCTTCAAACATTGTGCAAATTGAAAGCTATGAAAAGGGTTTTAAATGTATCTATGTGCTATACATAATCACAGGATTTGAAAAAATATTAACATTATATTTTGAAAGCAAAAAAACAACAACTGATTGTCCACAGGCTTTAAAGCAAAAGTTAAATCACTATATTAAAAATTCTACAAAAAAAAGGAAAAAAAAAGAAAATGAAAATCACAAACTAAATGTTAACTGGTAAGAGTTTGAATGTTGTGAAGTAACACACACACACACACACATTCATTTGAACACAGTAACATGTTACTTTATTCTGTAAATAGATGACACTTCTTAAATTTATCTAAATTACATATTAATACAATTACTTTTGTTTCTAAATATAGCTAAATATAATATCAAACAACATATTTGATCAAAATGAATATTTTAGTCACAGTTATTGTGCTTCCTTTCAATTGCGCACTGTTTGATTGATGCGCATGCGCTCATTCAGTGAAATTTAATGGAGAATCACTTGCTGTCAGGACGAGCCTTTATGTAAAAGTGAAATACTGGCGTGAATTTCTAACATTTACAGATAAACATATAAACATAAAATTGTAATTTCTACGCTGAAGAAAACATGTCTGTAACACAATAATCAGCACACATATCTGTCGCAGCATCTGATACAACAAGCCATGTTAATAAAGTGCTTAATATAAAATATTCATGTTTTGGACAACCTGGTTCATGCACTTTTCCTGTAGCAGCTCACTCTGTGACCTCTGATGTTCCCTTTAAAGGGAACTCAATGTTGCGTGACCTTCACGCTGTGGGAAATGCCTGACCAGCGTGCATGACCAGCATCTCAAGCTTGTTTAACATTGTGCCTATTTATAGGCCTGCCATGATCAGGTGACGTGGCAATTAAGTGCGCCGCATGCTATAAAAATGACACCTGTGAACCGTGCCATCAGCCTTATTATCTTCGGCGAGACTACATGTCAGTTGTTTGTGTAACACTTGAAAAAAGACTCTTTATTTCCTCTCTATATTTTCAAAATAAGAAATAAAAATCTCTTTAATTTTCTGTCCCTTTAAAAAAAAAGAGAGAAAAGTGAAATAGTGAAAGAGAATTCAGGAAGTGTGTCATGCCTTGCTGTGTTTTCATCATGGGGGGACAGACACATTTTCTGTGTGAAGTGTCTAGGGATGGAGCATGCCAGGGCAGCCATCGAGAGGTCTGACTGTGTGCATTGTGAACGCCTTACAATTAGGCAGCTCCACTTGCGGCTCGCTCTCTTCTCAGCCGAAGGGTGTTGGGTTTCAGAGCCTCGCAGATCTGGGCTGGCTGCAGCCAGCCGACTCAGGTCCTGGGGATCTCGTATGGATCTGGAAAAGGATCTCTTGCTCTGTCTTCTGGGTCCGGCTCTCTGCCAGATTTTCGAGCTCGCATTGTGATGCCTCCTTCTGCTATGGAAAGCCAACCCCCCCCCTTGATGCCATGGAGCCATTGCACCAAAAAGGTAAGCACCTCTCAAGCATGTAAAGAGTTGCTTGAAGTGATTACTAAGGCAGTTGAAAAACTAAATGTAGACTGGCCTGGGGAAGAGGAAGTGACTCGTAGCAGTTTGGATGAGGGCTTTCTCCCCAGTGAAAATATATCTCCCTTATACCGCAGAAAACTCCCCTTTTTTCCAGAAGTGCATGATGAAATATCACGCTTCTAGGCAAAACCATACACTAGCTGTATTTATAACCAACCCCGCGATGTCGGATTATTTGGCCATCGTGGGGAATGAACAGCACAGCTATTTAGATATGCAAAAGGTGGAGGAGGTGCTTGCAAGCTACCTCCCTCCATCGAAGGCAGGTAATTTAGGGGGGTCAGCTTTGCCATCCAAGTCAGGTAAGACCACCTCGGCATTGGTGGGCAAGGCCTATTCGGCAGTGGGTCTCGCTTGTGGGTCACTGAATACAATGGCAGTGTTGCAGGCCTATCAAGCAGACCTGCTAAGTGAGCTCGACATTCAGCCAGTTCCAATTTGTCATATTGACTTTGCCTGCCAGAGCTAATGCAATGGAGGCACAGAAGGTGAGTGTGGCAGCTCGTCTCCTCTTGTGGAGAGCCACAGAGACCGAGTGGCCACAGTCGTAGCCTGCTAATAGGCCTGATCTGAGAGTGATTATGGCCAAGCAGACAAAGAAGGAGCGGTCCTGAGGGGGCGCAGAGGGATGCATCAGGGGACGTGAGGTTGTTAGGACAGTTAGACCCCAGTACTACTGTAGGGCCCCTCCTAGCTAAGGCTGTCAATGGTTTTCAGTCTTCTCTGGTCAGCAAGCTGTCACAGGCCAACAAAAATCTAAATTAAAATGTGGTGAGTTAAAGTCACTAAAAGACCATCTGGCATTGTGAAAACTACTGCCAAATGTATCTACATGGGTTCTGTCCACCGTGGAAAAGGGTTACCGGGTGCATTTCAGAGCTCAACCCCCTCAGTTCAGAGATGTGCTCACTACAGTAGTCAGCAAAGAGCAGAGCCCAACATTAACACAGTAAGATCCCTCTTGGACAAAGAGGCTATAGAACATGTAACCTATTCAGTGAGGGAGGGAGGTTTTTACAGCCATTATTTCCTGGTCTGCAAAAAAGATGGGAGTATGCAGCCAATTTTAGATCTACATCATCTGAACTGTACTCTTCGGACATACAGGTTCAAGATGCTGATGCGCAAATTTACTGTTCCACAGATTCAATTCAAGGACTGGTTTGTGATGATCTAAAAAATGCATAATTCCACATAGAAATATCACCCAGATATCATGAGCTACGCTGATGGCTGTGTAGCTCATGATCTCTGGAGCAGCCCTCTTCTGGAGTGGCATATAAATCACCTAGGGTCTGTCAGGTGCTGCATTTGAGCCCTTAGAGTCAGACTCAGAGAAATGTCTGACTCTAAAGATAGCTCTTCTGCTGGCCCTGACATCTCTCAAGTGAGTAAGAGATCTATGAGCTCTCTCTCTCTGTTGACCCTTCCTGCCTTGACTTTGCCCCTGGATTAGCCAAGGCCTTCCTATATCTTAGACCGGATTATATTCCTAAGTGCCTACCTCTACTGCCCAGCCAGTAGTGTTGCAGGCTTTCTGCCCATCTCCGTTCCTCACACTGGAACCAGAGAAGTTGCAACTACTGTGTTCAGTAAGAGCTCTCTGTACTTACGTCCAATGGTCTTGGCCACCGTGCTGCAGCTCAGTGTCAGGGTCTTGGCAATCTTCTTATAGCCTAGGCCACCTTTATGTAGAACAACAATTCTTTTTTACAGATCCTCAGAGAGTTCTTTGCCATAAGGTGCCATGTTGAACTACCAAGTGACCAGTATGAGGGAGTGTGAGAGCGATGACACCAAATTTAACACACCTGCTCCCCATTCACACCTGAGACCTTGTAACACTAACAAGTCACATGACACCGGGGAGGGAAAATGGCTAATTGGGCCCAATTTGGACATTTTCACTTGGGGGTGTACTCACTTTTGTTGCCAGTGTTTTAGACATTAATGGCTGTGTGTTGAGTTATTTTGAGGGGACAACAAATTTAAACTGTTATACAAGCTGTACACTCACTACTTTACATTGTAGCAAAGTATCATTTCTTCAATATGTGTGTGTGTGTCTACAATTGACACAATAAGTATAATAAAAAAATTTTACATCTGAGGAAATATTAACAATAATGTTAACTAACAAAGTGGACTATACTGAACGCCTCAATTATCAACAGCTAGCTGGGTACTAAGTCAATGAAATGCTGCTGGGATTTCAGTAGTTTGCTAGGTTTGCTAGCTCTGTAGTTTGCTAGCTCATGTTAATTCATGCGTACTGTACACGTCTCTAGCTATATAGTTAGCTATCTAGCAAAGATGCTGTTTACACATTATCCGGGTGTAGCAGCACCATAGCAGCACTTAGATATATCTAATACAACAGATTGTGCTACTGAACATGGAAATTACATCTTAACTGTAATACAGAGGTTTCACATTGTAGAACATCAAAAAACATGGCTTGCTAGCTCACTCAGCTAGCTGGCTCACTCAGCTAGCAGGCCCAGAAGGAGATCACAGTAAGCCTGCAGATGGCATGGTAGCATCCAGCCATCACCAGGAGACCACTAATACACACTTCACACTGCTAACAGCAATGAGCATGTGATTTGGCCCAAGTCACACATATCTATACAGGCCATAGCTTTGATTTTGTAAATGAGCACTGTAGGTCATACCTACTGAGAGCCTCTGCTGGATTTTCTCCCCAAATGTTTAGTTCTTTCATAAGTCATTGATAAAATACTGACAGAGCAAACAGATGTTGGTTGCTCACTGAATGACACTGCTTATCCTGTACAGTGAGCGCAAGAAAGCAGCTGTAGTTTTTATCTAACAATAGCTAGCATTATTATATAGCTGTGACAATAATATGAGTATAAATCTTCCTAATCTTTAATAGAACTGAAGAAGGTTATCCAATTTATCAGTTTTAATTCCTTATAAAATTAAAAATTTGCGTAATTTTAGTATTTCAAGACTTTATTTTCTCAAATGCATTGTATATTTATGTAGTCAATTGCCTCATTTCCACATTTGTTCAGAGAAAGCACCATCGCAAAGCTTCCTAAATTACAATTTGTAATTCCCACTTGGAGGTTGACGTGAATTTTTTTTCTCAGTTGGAGGGAGGAAATTATGTTTCACTACAAATTTCCTAATAACTTTCTGAATCCCAAAATCACCTAATCAAACAATCATCACTGTAGGTCTTAAACAGGTCCTAAAAGTTGCTCTGGTATGCATTATTGCCTGGATTATGGTTATTATAAATCATCAAATCCACATATTCAGTTTTATACATCATTTAAATGAAAGCGTCAAGATAAAATCTGTTCAAATGAACAACCTTTAAACTATGCTGGGCAGATTAATGAACATTTTATGGTCTGTTAAATAGATTTATGATGGTCAAAATGTCTTGTTCCAACCAAACACTGAGAACAATGTTGAGTGGCTGTTTTTCAGAGACTCTGAAAAAATGAATATATCAGGAGAAACTGTTCGGTGCATTACATATAAATTTAACATGCAATTTCTGAGACATGACTGGTTAGCAAAGTAGATTCTTTAAGAAATACATTTTAAGTCACACTGATGGACAAAATTTTGCAACAAGCAGCTGGCCAAGGGTGAAGATCAAAAGCTTTCATACCTGTCTTACAGAATGTGAATTAAAAGCTACACCAGTCCAAAGCAAATTTAACTGAGTAGGACATCTCATACCCCCTAACTCACTGCAGCAATGTTGAAGTAACACTGAATGCCACTGATTCTTACTCATGCTGACATATTAGACCAGCCTAATTGAGTTGTTCAGGTCTACAGCCTACCTCCACCTCAGATTATCACTAGAGTCTGTAAGGAGCAAAATCTCATATTTCTAAATGGTAAATGGCACACTTATATAGCACTTTTATCCAAAGCACTTTACACTGTGTCTCATTCACCCGTTCTCACACACACACACACTCTCACCAATGGTAGCAGAGCTGCCATGCAAGGCACTAACTTGCCATCGGGAGCAACTTGGGGTTCAGTGTCTTGCCCAAGGACACTTCGGCATGTGGAGTCATGCGGGCCAGGAATCAAACCGCCAACCCTACTATTAGTGGACAACCGGCTCTACCAGCTGAGCCACAGCCGCCCAGTTCTCAGCTCTTCCTTACACATAACACAGACTTTACACACATATCATGCCATTAATCTGTGATAATTACTCATGAAACTGCAGAGGTTTCCGGCAGCCAGATGAACTCTGCTTGACGTGGAAGATTTACTGTGTTTACACTCCCCAGGTCACTTAAAATAAAGGACACAGGACAAGTGATTGATATTTTTTCCCATGTTTTAGAGTTACTTATACCACAGTGCTGTTGATTTTTCAATTCGGAATAGTCAGAAAGTGTTGATTAATTTTCTATAACCTTGACCAGGAAAAAGCTGTTACTGAAGATGAATGAATGAAGCATGACTTTAAAAGTAGCATATACAGCACCCTCCACTAATATTGGCACCCTTGGAAAATATGAGCAAAGAAGGTGTAATGATCAGCTATGATGATGTCATGTGGGGTCAAGGGGCATGGTCACCGCCCTGCTCTCTCTCTCTCTGTGACCTCCACAGTGTGTGCTGACACGTGGTCTCGTTTTAAGGTACCATTTTTGGGATGTTTTACTCGGTTAATCCTCTTCTAATGACCGTCCTGTAACCATGCGTAAGCCTATGGTATTCTTCAATGTAATAAACGAAGAACAGCACTTTCACGTTGTGTCCGGCTGCGTTAAATTAACTTTCCTGAGAAACCCATGAGGATCTAGCCGGATCCTTACAATTGGCACCTGAACTGTGAATGAACATCCTCGGAAAGAAAAGTTTGGACACTAGAGAGTGTGGCTTTCATACTCGATGCTGACAAGGCAAGTGAACTGTAAGCGAAGTTTCATTCGTACTGGACTTTTAGTTAGCTGGCATGCATGCTAGCGGGATAAACTAGCAACGACTTAAGTCTCACTACTGCATTGGTGGAGAAAACCCACCGTGGGATATTTTTCTTTTTTTTTTTTGTCACTATAGGTTTTCTAAGTGTTGCTGTCTACGTTTTTCGAATGGAATTTCCCCTGCTGTTTTTCTGCGTGTTTCCGAGTTCTTCCTTTTTTTTTTTTTTTTTTTTTTTTTTTTACAAAGACCTTTTTGGGACTTTTGTTTGTGTGTCTTTGCTGTGAGAAATTGTGTGCAGCGGCATCATCAGAGACCCGTGCATGCAAGGCAAGGACTTTGGAAAATGAAAGGCACGTTTCTGATTGATTGATCCGACAACACACCTCGGCCAGCTCCGGCTACTACTGGCCTGCATAGTGGAGGAGAGGACAAGGCAGGACTTTTGTATTTGAATTCTATGGACAAACGAGCTAAGTAGCACTTCGTGAGTAGAGAAAAACACACCTTGTGTTTAATACTTCTATGTGATCGGGTGATTTTAAAAAAGTAAACACCCATTCATTTAAACTGTTACTGTTGGATTTAAGGTTATCTGTTGCTATTGGGAGTACATGCAGTGACTGGGTATTTTGGGATCCATGTATATATACATGCACATATTTTTTCTTCTATATATGTGTCTTAGGATCATCACTGCTGTCCGTTGAGATACATTGTCTTACTGATGTTAATGTAACTAATGTTAAGCATTTTTCCCCCCTTTCTCATTTAATTATTGATAGGGTGTTCTGCGATAATATAACCATATTTCTCCCTAGATTCTTACTCAACTTTTGCAGTGGCTAAGCGTTTTGAGACATTTACATATGGGGTGGTAATGATGAGGGTAGTTTGCTTTCGCCTGAAATTTTGGATGGTGGGTTTTTCATAGTTCAGCGTCTTGCTGCTCAGGTACATAAGTTGCAACGACAGATAGACATGCTGACCTTGGCATTTAGTATGTCTGTTGACTTACAAAGCAGCTTGCTGCAGCAGTTAGAAGATCAGACCTCTCAGCATTCACGTGGACAGGACACAAAGGCACACCCTATACTTACCTCAACCCCTGCAACGTGCACACTGGCTAGCCATACCAACCAAGATCATCAGACTTCCCAACAGACACAGGGACAAGCCTCTAATGCCTACCCTGTAATTAGCTCAACCCCGGTAAGACACAGTCTCACTAGCCACACTGAGCTGTTACATCCACAGACACCTACTGTCCATGCAGCCCATCTCCCTGGACTTATGCCACCCATGTTTGATGGGAGTAAATCTCTTGACCCAGAAGAATGGCTTCAGTCTGTTTCTTTCTACAAGACAACGCTTGATTTATCTGACACTCAGTTCTTCCTTGAGTTGACAAGGTTATTTGGAAAGGAGCCCCGGAAGTGGTATTCTGCCATGCAGCCACACCTACTCTCATGGGAACATTTCTCAGATCTCTTTCGACAGGCCTTCCTGCCTACAGACAATGTAGAGAAAATCTGGAGAGGGATTTTGGACAGAGTTCAGATTTCAAATGAACCACTCCCCACTTTTGTAGCTCACCTAGTGACTGAGTTCAAGCGACTAAAGCAACCACCCTCCGAGTGAGAACAGATTGAAGTAATCTGCCGGCATGTCTCTGATCAGTATAGACTAGCCCTTAATGCTACCGCACCTACAACCTTAACAGAGCTACTTCTGACTGCCCATGAGCTACATGCTGCATTATGGCCTGTTTCTTCTAGTAGTGCCCCCATTGCCCCGACACCTCCTCGCCAAGACCTACACTGCTACAAATGTTTGACTCCGGGTTCACCACATGCAATTGTGTGAACTGTAGGAAAAATAGGCAGAGTGGTAGTGCTGAACCTACCGGAGGGGTAGCTGTAGTTTCTAAGATAGGCCAGGAGACCCCAGGTACTTCTGAGGTCACTAGAGGTGTGACTGGTGCTTGGCCTCATAGGTTTCAAAGGGCTTGTGAGGGTAAGCAGAGAACAGAGTCAGGGACTCAGCCCAAAGAGGTCAATGAATACTCCACTGACGGCAGTGGTGGTCGTCAATCAGGTTTCACTGAAGGCGACCCTGGATACAGGCACATCCATTTAAGCTGTACATCCATTCACCCTTCTTAAATGCAGGATAGAAGGAGGTGTTGTTCTTCCTTTTAATTTTTCCCTGCTGGAGTTGGTGGACTCAAAACAATGCACCCCATCTGGTGTTGTATGACTACCTGTTCAACTACCGTTTACTTACCGCTTTGCCGTGATTCCAGACCTGTCTTGTCCCTTCACTTAGGGACAGATTTACATCTGTAACGTCCACATCCACCCAGCCACAGGAAGCGTTAAATTGGGAGATAATGCCACCTCAGCACCAGACCTATGCTTGCTGGAGTTTGATGATTTGGAGGGCCACGTAGCTTGCCTCACCTTTAAGGATGTCCAGACCAATCTTGGTCCAGTGGTGGAACAAGCAGCCCTTCCTTCAGCGGACAAGAAAAAACGCACACCTATTGGGAGACTTTGTTCATCTTTTTGGGGCAAAGCTGGGACATACTTCATTGGTTGAGCACACTATAGGCACTGGGACTGCAAAGCCAGTATGTCTTCCTCCCTACCGTGCTTCACCTGCAAAAAGAAAGATTATCAAGGAGCAGATTTCCAGAATGTTGGAGGATGGCATTATTGGGCCTGCTTCAGGGCCCTGGGCCTTTCCAATTGTGATACTCGAAAAGCGATGTGCAGATCCAAGATTTTGTGTAGACTTTAGGAAAGTGAACAAATATACAGTGAAAAACTCCTACCCACTTCCAAGAGTGGATGACTATCTAGATTTTTTGGCACGTGGTAGATTTATTTCCACACTAGACCTTGCATGGGGTTACTGGCAAGTGTCAGTGGCCCCAGATGCAAAACCAAAGACAGCTTTCGTGTCACACAAAGGGCTCTATCAGTTTAAAGTTATGCCTTTCGGGTTATCAAATGCACCTGCAGCATTTCAAAGATTGATGAATACTGTATTGGCAGGGCTCACCCACAATTCTTGTATGGTGTATCTGGACGACATTGTGGTTGCCTCACTGACCTTCGACCAGCACCTGAAAGACCTCACCACTGTGTTAGGGCGTTTGGCAGATGCAGGCCTTTAATTGAAGTTGGCTAAGTGCCATTTTTGTACACCAAAGTTAAGCTACTTGGGTTACCTGGCGACACCAGAAGGCCTTGGCCCTGATGAGGGTAAGGTGGCAAATGTGCGACAGTTCCTAGGAATGACAAGTTACTACCGTAGGTTCATCTTAGGGTACGCCAGTATTGCCGATCTGATGATTGCCCTCATGAGGGAGGATGCCCCATTTGTATGGTCCACTGACTGCCAGGTGTCTTTTGATTATTTAAAACAACAGCTAATCAGTGCCCCAGTCCTTATTTTGCCTGACATTGACCCAGACTGGTGAGGATGGCTTGGAGAGGGCTGTTGCTTTTGCGAGCCGTACCCTGCACAAGTCGGAATGCCCATATTCCACTTCAGACAAGGAGTGCCTGGGGGCAATTTGGGCTCTGGAACATTTTTGTCTGTACATTGAGGGCTCTAGTGTCACAGTGGTGATGGACGACAATAGCTTGAGGTGGTTGATGACAAGGCCCTCTCCCTCAGGACGACTGGCTGGTTGTCCACAGACCTGGCTCAGCCAATCTAGTTCCGGATGCACTCTTGGAAAACCCTACCAGTGACCCTTCGGGGCCTATAGACCTGTTACCACCTTACACCACAGTTGGCTCATTAAATCTAAGGCACCAGCCACTAATGATGTTGGAAGACAAGAAACAGCTTCAGTTGCTCCAATAGGCTGACAAAGTCATCTCATCAATATATACTGACTTGGAGAGCGGTCCCTGTGTGGATTCGCCAGGCTTCTGTATTCTGGATAGGCTGGTTTACTTTGTGGACAAGAGGACTTTGTGGACAAGAGGACTTTGTGGACAAGAGGACAAAAGCACAGGCTCCCTCGGACAACACACCTATGTCCACACACCCTGACTTTGTCTTACCTCACACTGATATGCGCCTCACTCACCCACAGTCTGTGCACACAGAAACACACTCATACACCCTTCGCCCTAGGCACACACCAAGGGTTACCTGTAACTGGGAGGTTAACAAGTGGACAAATCCTTATTTTGTTCCTCTAATTGAATATTGAAGTGACATGTTTTCAGTTTTTCTCATTCTCTGGTCTTATTCTGCTTTATTGTTTTTTAAATGCTATGTCTGTGAAGGCCTTATATTGGTTTGGCAGTCTATTGTCTTACAGAAGTGAACGTTTCTTAATAGGGTAATGTGACATACTGCTTTGTTTTTGAAATATTGTTAATACCTGTGTACCTTGAGGTTTTGATGTTACGTTATTATTTCAAGCAAGTGTGAAGTTCTGAGGATGTTAATGCACATTGAAAAAAAGAAAGAAATGCTGTTCTTGTTGCGAATGTTGGACTATAGTTATGTGGAACAGGCAAAGATTAATGGTACTGCTTTCTGTAGCCCTACTTATGTCAGCTGTCACACTGGCACCTAGGTGCTGTTGTTTCCTTTATGTTACTGTCTGAGGACAGCCCTTGTTTTAAGTGGGGGAATATGTAATGATCCGCTATGATGATGTCATGTGGGGTCAAGGGGCATGGTCGGTGCCCTGCTCTCCCTCTCTCTGTGTGACTTCCACAGTGTGTGCTGACACACGGTCTCATGTTAAGGTACCATTTTTGGGATGTTTTACTAGGTTAATCCTCTGCTAATGACAGACCTGTAACCATGCGTAAGCCTATGGTATCCTTCAATGTAATAAACGAAGAACAGCACTTTCACTTTGTGTCCGGCTGCATTAAATTAATTTTCCTGAGAAACCCGTGAGGATCTAGCCGGATCCTTACAAAGGCTGTGAAAAATTGTCTTTATTGTTTAACCTTTTGATCTTATGTTAAAATTAAAATCACCAAAACTCTGTTCCCATGGATATCAAACAATTGCAAACATAACACAGGTTTATATATAAAAATATTTTTGTTAAATATAGGTGTGTAACAATTATTGTCACCCTTTTAGTCAATACTTTGTGCTTTGCCAAGATAACAGCTCTGAGTCTTCTATAATGCCTGATGAGGTTAGAGAATACATGGCAGGGGATCTGAGACCATTCCTCCATACAAAATCTTTCCAGATTTAGAGGTCCACGCTGGGGGACTCTCCTCTTCAGTTCACGCCACAGGTTTTCTATGGGTTCCAATTCAGAGGACTGGGATGTCCATGGCAGGACCTTGATTTTGTGGTCAGTAAACCATTTTTGTGTTGATTTTGATGTATGTTTTGGATCATTGTCCTACTGGAAGATCCAGATAATATCTGTTGATATTTGATAGAGTCCATGATGCCATGTATCCTAACAAAATATCCAGGTCGTTTGGCAGAAAAACAGCCCCAAAACATTAAAGAGCCACCACCATATTTAACTGTGGCCATAAGGTACTTTTCCATATGGCTACCTCTCTGTGTGTGCAGATATAGACACACGTCCAATTCCAGGTTGATTCGTAACATTTCCAGTTGACTGGAACTTCTTAATTATTGCCCTGATGGTGGAAATGGGCATTTCAATGCTCATGCTATTTTATTATAGCCATTTCCCATTTTGTGAAGCTCAACAACCTTCTGCCGCACATCGGCAAATATGTGCAAATATGCTGCGCTATATTCCTTGGTCTTAAGCATTGTTATGAATGGCTAAGGGAATTTGGCCTATGTGTAACCTCATATGTATATGGTTAACACGTTCGCCTCACACCTCCAGGGTCCTGGGTTTGAATCCTGCTGGGGCCATGTGTGTGTGGAGTTTGCATGTTTTCTCTGTGCTGCGGGGGTTTCCTCCCCCAGTCCAAAGACATGCCTGGTAGGCTGATTGGCGTGTCTAAAGTGTCCGTAGTGTGTGGATGAGTGTGTATGTGATTGTGCGCTGGACTGGCACCCTGTCCAGGGTGTACCCCGCCTGCAAACCCACAGCACAGGGAGAACATGCAAACTCCGCACACACATGGCCCCGGCGGGAATCAAACCCCGGTCCCATGGTGTGAGGTGTGAGGCAAATGTGCTAACCACTAAGCCACCAATAAGAGCAGAGTATTTTTGTGAATTTCTTTTAACAAAAGATCAAAAAGTTAAACAATAAAGACAATTTTTCACAGCTTTCTTTGCTCATATTTACCAAGGGTGCCAATATTAGTGGAGGGCATTGTATAGTGGTGTCATATCACAGCAAACCAGTGACCTTTCCCAACCTGCACTGCGGCCTACAAACATGGCCGCCATGGACTGCAATTCCCAGAACACTCAAATTCATGCAAATCACGCACACCTGCATCAAATTCACAGCACTCACAACCAAAGTATAAAGAGACTGTTTGAAAACAATGACTTTGCGAAGTATTGAGTGTTATAATCATACCAAGCGTTTGTAACCTTTTGATTCATGTTCTTTGATCTTGTTTCTGGTTCTTGTTCTCAATTCTTGCCTTGCCTCGTTTATGCCTGTTTGTTGATCGCCTGACCCATTGCCTGTTTTTGACCATGCTATTGTCTCTAGATTTGGATTTGTCTGCCTGTCTCTCTTTAATTAAAGCTCTTATCTGCACTTGCATCTGTCCTAACCTTCGTTACGTGGAATATGTGACAAGTGGGGTCAAAAGTCTGATACCACACTGAAAGCCTGGGGATTTTGTTTCATTTAAAACTGTAAACAAACAGAAAGTTTTAGAATTTTAAAAGATTTAAAACTATAAATGTTCAATATATTGACTATTCAATATTCTGTATTATTTCTAAAAATTAAGTTTTATCCCCTCTGTTGAAACACATGTTCAAATACCATAGAAACATAGAAGGATTTGATCTAACATCATCAGGTTTTACACAAAATTGTGGAGTCTATACCAGTTCGTCTGCATACTGTCATTAAAGGAAGGGAGGGACATACCGAATAATCTGAAATTCATGTAAATTGTAAAAAAAAAAAAAAAAAAAAAAAAAAAAAAGGAGATAAAAAAGAATGCAGAATAGAAGCATTTTAAAGTATGGTCTCTTATGGACCGTACTGTATATAAATATAAATAAATCACTGATTTACTGTATATTAATATACACTTTTTCTAATATGTATTAACAGTGAATTCACATGGTGGATGCTCAAATAATTTAATTCTATTGTTATTTAACAAACAGTATAGTATAATGTTTTATACTATATATGTATAATTGCAGTTATGGTAATGCTTTCTGCAAGCATTTATTTTGCATCTATGCAAGGAAACTACAGTGTTGGCATTTGTAACAGAGGTTAAACTGTTGCTTTAGGTTTTCCACCATGGATAAATCTTCCAGGAAAAGCACTTATGCTGTTTCGCAGTAACGAGACAAGCTGTATGATTCCTCAATGTCATGAAATCAGTAACAGAACTCTGAACTACGGTGTTTTGTTTCCTTGTTGTAGAGTGTTTCGTATGTTTGTTGGTTATTAAATGTTTAAGAATCTGCGTTTGCTTCCGTATCCATCTTTGTAACGTGACAGAACGTGAGACCTATAACTCGGAAGCAGCAGATAATCATGAAATACCTGGGCTTCACTCTACCACCTATGTTCACGGAGAACCACGCTACACTACGCCAGCAGAAGATGGAGTACCAAGCTGCGCCACGTAAGCAGCAGGAGGACATGGAGGAGTCCGGGTACAAGTGGGAGCCTGTTGACTGGGCTGGTGCCATCTCCCACACTCCCTCCCCTATTGTGGATCTGGTCCAGCGGACAGAGGCAGTGGAGAATGTGAGTCAGCCTCCCTGCTCGTCTGAGGACGCCGCTCAGCCTTTCGGATCAGCTGAGGACGTCGTTCAGTCACCCTGGTTGGCTGAAGACGTTGTTCCGTCTCCTGACATACCCAAGTGCGCCCTTCTGTTAGCAAACCAAGCGTACAATGCCGCTGTGCTTGCCTGCTCCACTGAGGAACTCGCCCTGCTTTTCTGCACAGCTGAGGACATCGCTCAGCTTTACCGCTCCGCTGAGGAAGGCACTCCTCTTTTCTGCCCGGCTAAAGATGTCGCTCTGCTTTCCTGCTTTGCTGAGGACATTGTTCTGCCTTCCTGCTTGGCTGAGGACATCGCTCTGCCTTCCTGCTCAGCTGAGGACATCGCTCTGCTATCCTGCTTCACTGAGGACGTCGCTCTGCCTCCATGTTCTGCTGAAGACGTCGTTCCTCTTTGCTGCACGTCGTATGTCACTCCCCCTTCCTGCTCCACGGAGGACATCATTTCCCCCTCGTGCTCCGCGGAGAGCATCGTTCCTCCCTTTGGCCTCGTGGAGAACCTTGCTCCCCTCTCTGGCCTCGCGGATAACCTCGCTCCCCTCTCCTGTCCTGCTGAGGAAGTTGTCCCACTGTCCTGCCTGGCAGAGGACGTCGCTCTGAGCTCCAGCTCCGCTGAGGACATTGCTCTGAGGTCTAGCCCTGCTGAGGACGTCGTTCTGCTTACCTGTTCTGCTGTGGACGTCGCTCTGCTTACCTGTTCCGCTGAGGATGTTGCAATGCTTACCTGTTCCACTGAGGATTTACGTTGCTTTCTTGCTCTGCTGAGGATGCCGCTCAGTCTTCTTGTTTAACTGGGGACATTTTGCCCAGGGGGCCAGGACCGCCAGAGGGAGTGAGGGTATTTTGGGGGGGGGGGGGGTAATGTCATGAAATCAGTAAGGGAACTCTGAACTACAGTTCCCAACAGCCACTGCTTCATTGTCACATGATCACCTGCACCTGATTCATGTTCCTGGTAATTAGCACTCTTGTATATTGTCTCACGTTATTATCTAACTATACCTTTGTCTATGCTGCCGTATTTTGTCTTTGCCACAGTGTTTTGTTTCTTTGTTGTAGAGTGTTTCGTATGTTTGTTGGTTATTAAATATTTAAGAATCTGCGTTTGCTTCCGTATCCATCTTCGTAATGTGGTACTCAAGAGTCAATTCAAAAGAGAGCTAGATAAAGATTGTTTTTAACTGATATAATGTACTTGATTGGAAGCACTACCTCATTTCACAAAAAATTTAAATGTAACTACATGTCCACAGATGTGGTACATTATTACAGGAGCAGCTTTCAGACCTGGTCATTCTTCTCTGCAACTCCATTAATAAAGGTTTCCAGGTCTAAGGACATTGGGATGTCGCTCTATGTGGCTGTAAGCATCAAAGCCTGTAAGTGGTCCTGTGACAGCTTGCTTCTGTTCAAACTATGCATTCACATGCCTAAGTGCTAGAAAGTGTAATGAGAAACAACTTGTATGCCAGTCCAAAAAGACTTTATGTATTTTACTTTAGTCATATTTGTAGATGTGTTGTACTTCATATTAAAAGGTTACTATGGGTGAGTGGTGGGTGTAGGACGTAATAGATGGGACAGTACACAAGACAAAACGATAGACAAGACAAGACAGCAGATGTGACACAGACAAGATACTTATCAGGACGGTGGGTGAGGGTGTGTGGATGGGTAGGTCGTGCAAAAAGAAGTTGTTGGAAAGTTGGTTTAGTTAATTAATATGTATAACTTTGGTTTGTGAATGTTGCATGTATGTGTGTGTGATTTAGGTCTTTGTGGGTATTGTGCTTGAGCTTTGTGGTATGGTTTTGTTTGTGTGGTGGGAGAGAAAAAAAAAATTATTTCTATTTTCTTTTCCCTGTCTGTCTTTCAGAACTTCTAGTCACTGCTTGCTATGCCTAAATAAGTGTTTGAATGATTGATTTAATGAAAATTGGTGGATTTAAACCCTTTCTAGCAGTACATTGGTGTTCTCTTCCACCAGTGGAATGGAAGTCGACTTATCAGACATTTGCAATCAGTATAAATGAATGAATTATTTTATCACCACAAGTCTGTTATAAGATTAGTTAGGACACTGCTGGATTTCTGTGCGTAGAGTATCGTGACTCTGTTTAGCTGCTGGTGAGCAGGGCGATGGGGATGTCTGTTGGGCAAACAATTCACACCTCTACCTAGTAACTTTGGTACAAAGATAAAACAGACAGCACAACTAAATCTTTTTTTGATACAACTTAATCAGTTGAATTGGTAAATGGTCTACATTTATATAGTGCTTTTTTAACCTTAGTGGTTCTACAAACCATTTTACACTGTTTCTCATTCACTCATTCACATACACACTCACACATACACTGACACACCAATGGTAGCAGAACTGCCATACAGGGTGCTAACTTGCCATCGGGAGCAACTTGGGGTTCAGCATCCTGCCCAAGGACACTTCGGCATGTGGAGTCATGTGGGCTGGTAATCAAACCACCAATCCTACTATTACTGAACAACCCACTCTACCACCTGAGCCATAGCTGTTAAAATGGAAACCTATTTGACTAGGTAGCAAAAGAAATGCTTATGAATAATTGCTAATTCTTTAAACCCTGAGTGTCTACTTTCATATGAGCCATTAACCACTACTGTGGAGTGTGACATCACAAATAAATTCAATGCTGAAAATGGGCAGCCCCAAAACAAGTGGAAATTCCATTTTTTGGCCTCTGGTTTTAAAGTAAAGCATGAGATTTCACATTATGTTTATCTCATTCATTTTCAGTAACAGCTTTGGTCACAGTGGATCTGGAGTCTATTCCAGGAACACTGGGCAAGAAGTGGGAATACACCTTCCTTCACAGATTGGGGAAATTTTGGGTTGCCAAATTGAAATTTTAACAAAAGGAAATTGTAGAACCCAGTGTAAATGCACACAGAGCTAACCCAAGTTTGGAATGAAACTGAAGAACTTGGAGCTGTGAGCTGACAATGTTACTTGCTGTACCACTGTGCTACCCGCTTTCACATTTATGAAAACAATTATCACTGTCTACACAAGCTTGGCATCTCTACCATTAGTGCACAGGTAGACAGAATGAACTGGCTAGCTAAGCCACAAATCTTATACTGGCGGTTCCTTGCTCTGGTTTCCAATTAAATCGTGTAGTTTCATGCATTTCTTTGTGTCATTTCTAAGTAGTTTCCTTTTTTCAAGTATTTTCAAGAATTTTTGGTCTGCTTTTCCTGGTTGCTATTACGCATTGTTCTAGAAATGGTGGATTTTGTGTAATAGACTTACCGCCTTTTATTGAGCATGTAGTGGGCCATTCACGTCCCATTCTCTTGGTGGACCACATGTATGGTGGTCCTTTGACATCATTTTGTGCATGAACACAATGAATTTGACAAAAAGTTTGAGCACCATTGTATGCTGCACTTATAAGTAGAAAGAAATTATCAATCATAACGTGAAGAAGTGGCTGCATTCAACCCCAAATTCACACACATTTAGCAATTTAGCATTTTGTACCCAAATAAACTGAGCCTAACAGAGCATTTGGGAATCATCATAGCTTTGCAGTGTTGTACATAGGCCTGTACTTTGTGTAAAAAAGTTCAAGTGGATGAGTGCAGGCTAGCACCGAGGTTAATGTGCTGTCTGTTCTCTTCTGTGATCGGCGTGACAATGCGCTGATTGTAATTGCAGAGCTCTAATAACGAGGAGGTGCTCTGGTGCTAATTAACTCTCGGATGCAGATTACAGGAGAAGAGGTGAGAGGCAAACAGAGAGATGGCCCACTCTCCACTTTGAACACACACACACACACACACACACACACACACACACACACACACACACACACACACACACACGGCACAGTTCATAAGTTCAGATGTACAACTTTGAAGAAATATGTATACTAGCAAACTAAATACAATGTCACCTCTTCTTGTGCAGTCTCAATAAATATTTGGGGCATGCAGTATATAGAGAATCTATAACCAAGTCCTACTCCATTAAACAGTATGTAAAAATATTTTGCCATAAACCTAATAATTTAAAGAGAAAACCACTTCAGAAGAACTGCTAGGATGAAAGCATAATTGGTTAATTGCCCACGCTCACACTTCAACTTATCTAAACAGTTTCTATAGTAACAAAGGACTTGCAATGGTTCAGGTATGTATTTGTGAACAGTTGGTTCTGGGTCACATTTTCACACCAGACAAATACTCATTTTCAGTAACTGCTTTACCCTGGTCAGTGTTGCAGTGGACTCTGAGCCTATCCTGGCAACACTGGATGTGAGGCAGGAATATACCCTGGATAGTATGGCAGTTCATTGCAAGGCATCATGCACACACATTCACACCTAGGGGCAATTTAATTTAGTCAATACACCTACTGATGTGTTTTTGGGAGGTGGGAGGAAACCACACAACCTGGAGGAAACCCACAAGGACCCTGGAGCTGAGCTGACAACACTGTTCATTGTGCTGCTGTGCTACCATCAGAGTTGGGTATAACATGTTACTGTAATCGAATTACTTTTTCTGATAACACAATAATGTAATGCATTGCATTTTAAATATGTGATTTGATTACAGTTACTGATGTCAATAAAATTATATTGCTTGAGTAACAAATTTATTGTTAAGAAAAAAAATATTAAGTAAAATGTATTTTTAAAATAAATCACGTTTTGTCTAGAAGATTTTTTCTTTAGCCCTGAATAATTCTCCACTTTTAGCGGTTTGTCACTACGTAACTGAAAGTCAGTAAAAGAAGACGGTCTGTAATTTTATATCTTCAGTGAATGGAGGCGAGACCAATCCGACAGGGTTTACAGGACAATGTGTGGAAACACTCGTGTCTTTTTGGCTGACAGCTCTCAGTTCTGCCAGACACTAGCTCACACAGTCAGTGTGAGGAAAAATGGATATACGCCGATTAAATAATAATAATAATAATTATATATATATATATATATATATATATATATATATATATATATATATATATATATATATATATATATATATATTTACCAGTAAACGGGTTGTAAATGACACACTAACATCCTCTGATGCTGAGCAGGAAAACATGGTGTGTAAATGTCTATATAAGTTCCAGTTTACGTGAACATGATATGAGCAGCACATGACGAAAGATAATGTACTTTGCATGGCACTGTAGCAGCTAAACCCATACAATGATAGTTTAGTTGTATCTCCCCTTGGCTAGTGACACTAAACTAGCCTAGTTAGAAAAGTTTTGTAATTTATCGGTCTGGTAATCTTACAAACAGTGACAACACCCGAGGCATGTTTTACAATGAATCCAACTTTTTCTGATCATGTCATACATGGAGTGGTAAAATTACTGAAAGAACTATGAGTTTCACTTTGTAGTGTATTTTTGTAGGTTTGATAGGTTTGTGAAAGTATAGTGACAGTAAAGTAATTAGTAATCTGATTATATTTTACATGCAGTAATGTAATCAGATTAAAATTTTAAACTAGTAATTAGTAATCTGTAGTGGATTACTGGCTACCATCACCCAAATGCATCATTAAGTCAGTTTTTCTCATCATGTCAAACTGAGATTTTTTCATTCAAAACACTTGTGGTGAGTAAAATCAATTAACTCCATGTAAACCTTTCACTAAATTAAGATAGATGTGTGTAATCAGTTTAGTAAATTTTTGCACCAAGGTTTGGTGGCTGCTAGTCATGTTCACAACATTTTCCTTGTCAAATCCAAGTTCTATCATCAGTAATCAGTGTTCTATCTAGCTAACTTGATGAAACAATTGGTAACACGTTATAATACAGTTCCTAAATTAATGTTTAAGTACTTATTAACTTAGCAGTAAGTAATCAAGTGTTGCTGTAGTAATTCATTGGCACTTCAATCATTAATAGAAGGGTCACTTCAATCATTAATCACTATAATTAATACTGAATAGTGGCACCGCTGTGATTCGTTGCACGAGGCCGTATTGAGTAAGTGACATTTTGGACACAATATGGCCAAATATTCTGTTTATTTTTGCTCTTCAGAAACAGATTCTGATGAAACCGCACTCACTTTATAGCACTAGCTCTCTAGCTAGTTCACATTGATTTGTACATTTCTGTGCTCAAGTCTCATTCCAGTCCTGATATTCCATGCCAAAGCCGGCAATACCTGCAGTGACTTTTAGATTAGATACTTATATGTAGTTTTTGTTACTTTCTTCTTGAATGATGGTTCCAATAGAGCAATATCAATTTACAAAGATGCAGTGGTTGCTAATGGGTATTTTTAAGTGCCCATGAACTCAAATCTGGTGTTTCAGAGTAAACACACAACATGTTTTTGTCAGACCATTAGGTGTCATTGGCAGCCGCCTAGGGCATTACCATATTTTGCACGCCGCCCCACCGAATCCGATTATCACATTTAACCTTCCTCATGTCTTTTATTACCTCAGAAAGTTTGTTTGGTCAAATAGGTTTGTTGGCGCCCCCTAGTGCCGATGTAAATAAGCGACAGTGTGTGCAAGGCTGTATAGAGTGGTGTAGGGATGACGTCATTTTTTTACTGGAACCCCGAGGTTAGCATCACACTGGTTACCTTGACGAAAACCCAATAGGATTTTCCCATAAGTCTACAATACAACAAAAGTCTACAATACTAACACGTTTTGTCCATCAAGACAATTTTCACAAATGAACACAACTTTTATGTAGTTTAAAGCCTAAATACAATAAAAAGTTAACCATGCTATAAACGAACTACATCACGGTCGCTCGACTTCAACGTATCCATAAACAAGCTTCCGACACCTTGTCCAAACTTCATTTAAAAACATTTTCCATAATACAGGTTTACTCACTTTATTTTTTTTTGAGAATTGTACCCATATTACATTATCTCTTTTGGATATTTTTTTTGGGGGGGGGGGGGGGGGGGGGGATAAAGAAGTTTTATTTTGATCTAGTTTTTATGAAAGATTTTTAAAAAAAAAATACATATGTTTGATAATTGTGCCTCTAAAGCTTATTACTATGATGTATGTTTAAATGATTGTTTACTGTGCATGCATACCCCTGACCGGTTACTTACAACAACGACAAAATTACTTGTGGTTGCATTTTGGGGAAAAACAAAAACAAAAATTGTAGTTCTATTGTCTAACTACAATAGAAACTGGACAAAAACTATTAAAATATGTTATAAGCTTGTGTTCACCACAGACCTTATTTCAGGCTTTTAACCAAAATGGAACTGCTAGGGCTAAAATGCTAACTCGTTTCCAGTTTTGGCATTACAAAATGATGTCATCCCTGCACCACACGTGTGGCACACTACTAAGTGCGCACGACATTTAAAATGTATTTTTAAATAAAATTAAAAAGTAGGCTACATCATACTTATCAGTCATCACCGTTGGTGTGTCTGTGTGACTGTGAAGTGTGAGTGAGTGTCAGTGATGATGATTTAGTTTTTTTTATGGCATTATGGACGATAATGATCATGGCATAATTTTTATTCTAATGCTGCTTACATATAAAAGAAAATCTTAGCTCTTACTTTGTATTGAGCATATAATAAGGTCAATTTGTCTTTATATTCTTTTTTGCGGTTATCCACGATGGCTATTTATTTTTTAAAATGTTTTTTTAATTATTATTTTCATTATTGAAGTTAATAAAATATTATTGAGTATGAGAAATGAGTGTTGTATAATTTTGTGTGTGTCTGTGCATGTGTGTGTGTGTGTGTTTGGGGGGGATGTCAGTGTTGAGGACGAAACTCACCTAGGGCAAGAAATGAGCTAGGACCGGCAATGTTTGTACTAACATGAAACACTAAATTTAACAGCGTGATCAACATTAACACTGACACTAACATCTTAACAAGGATACCACATGCTTCTGGATATGTAAATTAGCACCTGTTACAGAAGTGTAGCAGTGCTACATTATTTTAATTTTACTGTTTTCTCATTTCAGGGAAAACTGAAAAGGATTGATGACTCACAATGTACTCAACCAATTTGTGTCTATCAAAAGTTATCTAGAATGCATATGCTCCGCCCCTGTAAACAAACTGTTGGTATTGCCCTAAAGTAGCAGTGAGTTAGCACTAAAACAATGCCTTTATAGATTGGATCATGCAGCTTCCCACACTTTATTCAGTTTCCAAATCATCCCTTATGATTGGTGTTTATACTATATGTATGTGTATCTGCACTCATTCCCCTTTCAAAATCTTGATACCTTTTTGGACCATCACCAGTTAAATCAAGTAAATGCCCACAAGGTACTATATGACTCATTAGAAGTGCTGTACTATGAGGTTTCTGTTGTACTTTCTCTATGCATGTAGGCTGAAGTGGTAATATTTGTGAGATATAGATTGGTAGCCAAGAATCATCTTTTAGTGGAAACAAGGTAGAGGAATCTTTTCAAGAAAAACCGATGGCACCCAGCATCATGCTTCTATATTTAATTGAAATGGTGTTGCCTTCCCTATACATAAATAGAATTGTAGTCTAACACCAGTTTCAGAATGGCAAACATGGCTATATCCTGTGGACTGCATTGGAAACCATGACTGTGGGGCCAACGTTGGGCCAACCATTTGATAACTAACCAGTAGACTTTCAGCCACCTTTAAATACATTTTGCCAATGTTCGGCCAACAGTCAAAATAGCAAAATGTTCTTAACCCAGTGTCAGTTTGTCCATTGGGCCAACAATCTGATTACAGGAGTCCACAGACTTACAGCTTTAAATCCAACTGATGTCGAACAGTGAAAAACAGCATTATTCTTTTTTATATAAATATTGTCACTACTGCCAGATTATAAATATAATCTCACAAGCTTGGGTCAAACATATTTATTGAAAATGTAAATCATGGAAAACCATTGAGCTGTCATACCTGTCCAAAATGAAACAAATCAACATAGAACTGTGCCTTATCTGTTTTTGCATTAAGGCGTATGCATTGTGCACTGTGTACACAGACAAAAACAGAAATCTACTATTTAAATACCTTGCTCATATTTTACTCCCGTACAAATAAAATAAACTTAGAATGCAACAATGCAAACAGGTGCTGGAAAATAATATTTAGGAAAATAACAGATTAAACCTTGACTGCTAAATAGATCTCTTTAGCTGAAAGCTAAAAAGTACTATTAGTGCACCATTAAAGGCTTTCCAACCTTTTTAACAATTCTGACTGAACTGCAACAAACATTACTTTCATAGATCAGTGTGTGGGCAATGGTTGGGTGAGGATATGATTATAGTGAGGATATTTTTATTTATATTATTGTATTATTAATGCAACAAATTTATAGTTATCGTGTAGGACTTTATGATGTGTGGGTCTTTTAGACATTGCTGTGTTCAAGATTCAAGCTATCAATCTACAGCCCAGTGGTTTTAAAGTGTGTATACACTGGTACAAATGACTAAACTAGATTATTTTGCTGTCTGTCAACATAAAGTCAGCATTAATTACATAACTGTCCTATGAAATGGAGGTCAATGTTAATCAGTTTTAATTTTACTCAAACTGCGCATGAATATTCTATTACATTTTAATTGACAGTAACATTCTCACCAGGTAAAATAATTTGAGAACAGATTTTGTATATCCAGTGACACACAACACATACTGAATCATATCAGCGCTATATTTAATCTCACTTACATAAGCCTCGTTAAAACAACAGCCTTAGATGAACATAAATATGACCAACGGCCTATCCCAAGCACCAATTCATGCTATCATGCTCAATGCTTTTGGATATTTCCCAATGTTTCGGACACAAGGTTATTTAAAATAATGGCTCATGCTGATGCCGTAGTTAAATAAGGTGTTGCTATGCAGTTGACAGATGATTACTGCATTTAAAACTCAGCTATAATTCCATGGTTTCTCAGTCACAGACATTTCTGATGATTTACTTGGTCACACAAAAATTTCCTCTATGAATGTGCAGTCACAATTTTATCATCTTTACTCAAAGAAATTTTATATCTTGAATTTAAATTTCTTATAAATGTCTGTATCAGCATCACTACACGCACATATGCTAAATGGGATACTAAAAATATAAGACAAGAACACAGTCATAAATACATTTTTATCGAAGCAACAGTCCATAATTTGAGTGATAAAGTATTCACACAGAGAGCTGTTGTTGTCATCTGTAATTGTCATGCTTGTTGTGAGGTAAGGTGTTCGGCCACTGCGAGCCACCAGAACAGGTTCAATGCATCATGGCACAGATTCTACAAGTCTCTGGAACTGTATTGGGGGATGAACAAAAAAGATACTCCCTCAGCTGGTGTCTTGATGATGGTGATAGAGATCACTATTTAATACAGTGGTCCAAAATCTCAAATAAGTGTTTAATTGGATTAAGATCTGTTGGGAAGGGAATAGCATATATAGCTGAATAGCACATTCGTATCACTTCATAAAATTGGGATTAACCCATTGGAGTCACATGGTTTACTTTTACAATGCCTCTATGAACTTTTTGGAGCTTGAAAGTTTTGTTTACTGGACTACAAATGGAAGGACAGAAATCTCACAGGTTTTATTAAAAATGTCTTCATTTGTGTTCTAAAGATGAACAAAAGTCTTATGGGTTTGGAATGACAATTTAAATTTTTGGATGAACTATCCATTTAAAACATTTCTTGCTCCCTTACTGAACTTGCATTTCCTCTTTTGCCCCAAGCTTTTTGACAAGTCTGTGGTTCACCATTCCCACAATTTTATACTGACTTTTATTTTGACTGATTAAAACTGTAATTTACACCTTAAGGATAGTGCAAAAAGCAGTCCCAGGCACAGTTTGCTCCACAGCCTCAAAAATAATTTGAATGTTAAAGGGGTAATATTTTGCCTTTTAAATATTATTATAATTTTATTTTAATTATAATTTTATTATAATAAATCATATTATAATTTTTTAATGTTTTCCTTTTCCGAATCAGATTTAGAAAATGCGGATGATCAAGCAAAACCAACTGTGCAAATATGGTTTTAGCAGAAAGTTTCACAGTGTGTTTTTATTTTGTAACACTCTTACCTTTCAGATACAATGTAAATTCTGACACCCTGCTGGTGAGCCAGCTTCTGTGTGTACATAAGTATTCATGCGATATATTTTTGGAAAGCTACAATTCTTGTGATTCGATTGATATAAACTTATTCAAGATACAATCATAACAGCAGTTACAATCAACATCTCTGTCAGACCACCAACATACAAACATTACATAACTGAGACAACTTAGCAAACTTTAGCTAGCACGTTAGCAGAGGTCTACAACTGAGCCCTGGGCCACAACACAAAACTCTGCATTTGAACAATCAATAGCAGATACTTCATAAAATAATCAAACATACATACAGGTATCCAGAAGCGCAAGATTGTCCGAGCAAAGTGGGAATTGCCCAACTTTTCAGGAGTAGCCTTTGTGTGTAGCCTGCCTTGTACTCTGCCAGGTTCAGGAAGCTGTCCTCCTTAAAACATGCTGTGCACAAGCAACTGTTTGGGTTGTACTGCTTAGGAACAGCGTTATAAATAAACAGTAACCACTGATTCCTAAATTCGTCCATTTTCGGAAGGCCAAACAAATGGGTTTTGCTTTTCCACTGAAACACACAGCGTCGCTACGATATGGTGCCAAACAAATCACTGAATCCTCACCTTCTTTCTTTGTGGCTGCTTTTGGGTGGGATTATGCTAATATTGCAAATTGTGATGCAGATGTTTGCGGAAGTAATATCTGGACTTTGAACGAGGCGCTTTGGGCAGGTCTGGAGCAGTGTTCTCTGTTATAATAAATCCCTATGGGGGAAACTATGAGTTTTTTAACTTTACAAATCTTATACATGCATATTATTTTACAGAAATTTGTTGTGCTCATGGGTATAGATATTATTTATTTTTTGTGCTTATGTTTTGCATTGTTACACATCGTTAATCATTTGTACAATATAACACTATTGGATTAATAGTCACACTGACATTTTCATAAAATCCAACTTACAAACATACACCATCTTGTTAGCATGTTCAACTGACACATCAAGACAACACTCTAAAAAATGTGATATTTTTACAACACAATTGCTGGGTATAGCTTGTTGGTTCAGGTAGTTCGGTCGATGTAACCCAAATTGGGTTCAATAATGGGCAGCCTAGCATGCTGGGTTGCTGATGTGAAGCTGAAAGGGAACAAGATTAATTTTCTGGGATTTTCCACTTAGACATGGTAGAAAAAAGTCTGAAGTAAAAGAAATCAGAACTGCAAAAAATGCAAGTGTCTATTTATGTATTATGTATTATGAAGAATAATTAGTGTGAAGTTGAATTATATTAATATATTATAAGGAATTATATTTCTGCATATGTTATGTAAGCAATAACTTTAAAAAGTGTGCAAAGGTTTCAGTTATGAATATATATATAAATATACATTTAAATGTACATTTTGTAGATTTCTGGATATGTGATATGATGTCACCTTTCCTTAGTGCCCAAATTCATGAGAAAAATCAAAGGTAGTAGCCTTTTTATATTAGGTATGTGTAAATGGTTACCAAGGGCCATTTGGAGTCTTCAAAAGGTGATTTTGGTCAAACGCATGGACATGCCCTTAGAAAAATGTGTAAAATATTAATTTTGTGCAAAATATAAATTTTCTTTGGTATTGTTATCAAATTTTAACTTGGACTAGGAAAGGCGTCATGCTGTGGTCCAATTGTATTTTCCAGCTAATAGCTCCCAGCTGTAGTCATCTGCAGGCATCTGTATGGCAAAATAAATAAATAAATAAAATCAGGGGAAAAACCCCCCCCTTCTATTTGAGTGTGTTCAAACTTCTATTAGTCAATACCAGTAGCGCTTACAGTGATTCTGACTTCTGGGGAAAAAAACTTTGTATCACCTTTCAAAAGATGAATGTACGACGAATAGTTCAAGAACAGCTTTAATTTTACTTTGGGTATGCATTGGATAGGCATTTTAGGCTAATTTTACAGGAACTTTATGAGGTTAAATGTGTTTCACTTGACAGGCAATGCTAGGTAGTAGAGCTCCAGGAGTAAGGTAAGGCTTTGCTATTGGGAATTAATGTTGGTGTGATCAATAATTAATCAGAAGTTATTATAAATAAGTCATAGTTAACTAGTAGTTCTGCAGGAGAAATGTAAGCTTAATTAACAGTCAACTCCTAATAACATACTTACTGAGTAATTAACTAGTATTTAAAGGAATAGGATTGATGTTAATGAAGAACTACTCATACCTATAGATGCTGAACAGTATTGTAAAGTGTTACCTTAAATTTTTTGAGAGGTAAATATGGTTGGCTTCTTGTAATAAATAAGATAAATTAGTATTTTTTTTCTAAGAAATTTTTAAAGATTAGATTAAATTCATAATTATATTTCTCTTGGACTATTGGCCAGCTCGGAAGTGAAGTTAACTCGAATCCTGCGTCTAATATTCATCACTCATTTGCATGGATGTAATATTAAGTTAATATGTTTTAGTTGAGTAAGGCTGCTTTGTAGAGAAAAAGAGCTGCCTCAAGCTTCTTTTGTGCTGATAATTTAAAAAAATGCGGTTCACATAACATACACACTGTAACCATAAAACTTGGGAGTCTATAGTCCAGCAATGTAGTCATTTCTATCTACAAGTTGGGTGTCACATATCGAGACGTAACGCAGATGGGACGGTCACAGAAAACAGAGTCGATATACAAAACATGAAACATAAGCTATGACTACTAACTGGGAGTGGAAAAAACAGTGTGACTTAAACAGACGACTATGGTAAGGAATCTAAACTAATCTACTATACTATATCCATCCATCTTCTACCACTTACTCCTTTTCAGGGTCACAGGGAACCTGGAGCCTATCCCAGGGAACATCAGGCACAAGGTGGGGTACACCCTGGACAGGGTGCCAGTCCATCACAGGGCACCCAGAGGAAACCCCTGCAAACTTTGCACACGCAGAGCCGTGGGAATCGAACCCCAGCCCTGGCGGTGTGAGGTAAACGTGCTAACCACTAAGCCACCTACTATACAATTTTGATCTAATATTCCGCGCCGTGTATATATGCAAACATAATCAGCGCCAATTACTGACGGCTGACCCCAATCTAGACACATGTTAAACAACAGCCAATGACAGAACAGGGAGGAGACATAACAGAAACATAACAAACACACGTGTCCAAATGTCACGGTTGTCAACAAAGGAAAAGCAGGTGCTCGCGCACCTGCTCGTGAACGCGCACTCACAATCTCTCCCGCGCGCTGCTTAAAGGGGAAACCATGACATTGGGTTAAAAAAATCTATTTTGGTCAACATCCTAACCCAACCTAACTGGGTTAAAACAAACCTTGCTGTGTTGGTTCACACAGGCCTTAGTGCTGGGTTTCCAAATTGATACAAATTGGATTATTTTTATCCCAGCAATTTTAATGTGTAACATATGTAGAAAATAATCAATTAATAACCAAATTCCTATATGAAAATATCATTTATGCTATGATGTAAGAAAGGTTATATAGTCTCAAAAGTCACTTAATTGGTTAGTAAAGAGGCCTCATAATACATTTTATGATCCTCCCATTTGTGTCACTAATCAGTGTGGAAACTAAATACATGAATTAAGCATCCAGAAAGGTTCAAAAAGCAACACCATTTGCATCATAATGTTAGAGAGAACTCCACTTCATACTACGTCCCAATCAACTACAGTCACAAGGATCATTAAAAAATCATGTATTCTCCTTTTATTTCTGTCAGCTGAAAAAAGCAATGAGAATTCACACCCCTGATGAGCAAATTACTAATGACACATAAGGAGAGAGATCTGGTGTCATTAAAACGATGTTCATCACCACGTCATAAATCACAACCCTTGGTTAGGCCAGATCACTATTAGTGGAATTGACTCATCTCATTCAGTGAAACTATAACCATAACCTCACACTTTAAATCTAAATGAAATGCATGAAATTACATTGCAACAAACCTGTCAGCAGGATAACAAGATTAGATGACTTAATGATAAGTTAGCCTTTGCTGCTACACCTTTAAATGTATTATTCACTCAAAGCAACATGGGATGGGTAATTATTCCTAACTACTCACAATTTTATTTCACAGGTTGCTTGTGCCACTATTGACATCTATCATTAGATGATTAATGAGGTAATTTGATGGTGTTCATCATACTATAATTTCATCTATTTCTTACAGCATTATTTCTGAACATGTTCTCTTCACAACATCTACATGGACAGTAAAAAAAAATCCTCAGAGAACATGTTTAACCAGCAACTCTGAGCATACAGGTATCCAATCTGTAATTGTTCTACTGTTACTCTTGTGACCAGAGCAAGCAGCCCAGTACTGCAATACAAACAAAATTAGATGTAATAGTTTTCTGTTGTTTGCTCCCCAATGTGAAAATGGTATATTTGACAGCTGCATGCAGCTCTACTTCGGGAAAATAAAGCCTGGAATATCAGTTGATAAAATTGTGTGATTTCTCAACATACCTCAGTACAACAGTTTGTGCCAAGCAGCAAGGCACAGAGACTCCCCATGTATAACATACTGAAGCAGAGTAGGACATGCCACAGGATAGAGTATGCATGGGACTGAATTGGAAATATTGCAGCCACTTGTTCCAGCACCAAAAACTGGGTTTGTGTGTACTATGTTCTGCTTAAACTCTAAAGTTTTCCGTACCTGCAAAGCAGAGTCCTGCAGAAATACATTCCATTTATACTTTTTACAACCAGAAGTCATTTATTGTTTATACCTCAGCAGACTTGAATTGTCAAATCTGATTAGTCACAAGGTTGATCAATTTTCTATGACAGCAGCTCTACATAATCTAAGTCTAACAATAAACCCATTGAAAAGTGTGTTGTTTGTAACTTTGAAAAACCTATAATCATTGATATGGTGAACTTTTCTGTAAGGAGACATTTATTTGACATTTATGAAAGGAGTCTTGAATGACAGTGCTTTATAATGGTTTGTTTTTCTGCACTGGAGAGAGGACTTTGCACTTTCTGGTTTCTCTATGACATTAAATTTAAGAGAGAGAGAAAAAAAGATAGACCAGTGAGAGAAAATGCCAGTTTACAGCTGCTATAACATGTCACATAAAGGACATTAGGACGGATGCAAGTGCAGATAAGAGCTTTATTAGAGTAGAGACAAGCAGACAAATCCGTGAAAAAAATGTGAGACAATAACATGCGTGGTCAAAAACAGACAATAGGTCAGGCAATCTGCAAATGGGCATAAACTAGACTAAACAAGATTAGAAAAACGAGGGCGAGAACAAAACCATAACTATGGCACAGAAACAAAGAACAATGGCTTGGTACATGGGAAAACTCACGCAATACTTCGAACTGAACATAGACACACGAGGGGTTAATACCAAACGTAATCAAGGGTGAACATAAAACAGCTGAGACTAATGATGACACATAAGGGAAACAACCAATGACAATACAGGGGTGGAGACAGGACATAAACTATAGCAAAACACACAAGTCAATAGTAAACAAAGTCAATGTCTCTGACAAACCCAGAAGTGCGAGCCCACGCTTCGGATTTAAGAGCGCATTTACCAGCGCTTTGCGCATGGGGCAATAGTGACAGAACCTCCCCCACAAAAGGCGCTACTCCCGAGGCGCTAGAAAACACTCCCTCAACTGGCGAGAGGCAAAATGTCTCTGGGCAAAATGTCTTCACAGCCCCTCAGGTCCCAAGGCAGGCATCGTCCAACAGATAGCAGGCTCCTCAAGGAGCTGAGGGGCAGGCATGAGGCTAGGGCAGGCTCACCGGGGTTACTAGACAGCACCCACGTGTGGGAAGCTGGGTCATCAGCTTCAGCAGGGCGAGAAGACAGCACACGTCCTCAGTGGAACGTGATGGCAGAGCGACGTCCTCAGCCAAGCAGGGAGGCTGAACTTGGTCGGCTGTGTCAGCAGACTCTGGCGTGAGCAAAACTTGGTCGGCCGTGTCAGCAGACTCTGGTGTGAACAGAACTTGGTCGGCCGTGTCAGTAGATTCTGGCGTGAGCAGAACTTGGTCGGCCGTGTCAGTACATTCTGACGTGAGCAGAACTTGGTCGGCCGTGTCAGTAAATTCTGGTGTGAACAGAACTTGGTCGGCCGTGTCAGCAGATTCTGGCGTGAGCAGAACCTGGTCGGCCGTTTTTCCAGTGTTATGTTTTGGTTTTGGTTAAATGAAAACAGCAAACCTAATCTGATAGCTGTAGTTCACAAAGAGCATATTTTCACGGAATTTAGGTGTCATTCTAATCACATAGTTAAATAATTGATAGATAAGGGGAATCGAGGTTTTATTTAAAGTGCTAAAAAAGGTCAGTGGAGAGTACCTGAACACACTGACAACTGTTCATTTCAATGATTTCTTTTGTAGGTTTATAGCATGAAATGCATTCTTTAAACACACACACACACACACACACACACACACACACACACACACACACACACACACACACACACACACACACACACACACACACACACACACACACACACACACACACACACATTTATCAGTACATTTAAAAATGATTTGCAAATCAAAATTGGTCAAATAAATAAATAAATCAAATTTAAGAGAGAGAAAGAGAGAGAGAGACATAGAGAGAGAGAGAGAGAGAGAGAGAGAGAGAGAGAGAGAGAACCATTTTTGTCCTTGCTACTGTATAACCCCCCCCCACCCCCCCATTTTACTTTGGCAGTTTGCACCTTAATACCCATTTTTTAAAAAATTTGTATGTTTATTTGTTGATTTTCTGGTTCACCATTGTGGTGTTTTTTGTAAAGTCAAAGTAATCAATCAAGTACGGTAATGAAAACCAGCTAGTATTTTGCATGTTTGCATGTCACACTCATTAGAGGCTGAGCACCCCTACAGGTCTGATCCTTGTTATATACAGTGATTATGGTATTGGAGAATGGTGAGGAGAACAGGGAGAAAGCTTTTCCCCATACAGAGGTAGCTGAAGGTAAAAGGTTTGACTATTTATAAGGTATGACATAAAAAGGTGGTCTAAAACAAAAAGAAATACAGTATATTGAGTGGGTTTAAATTAAAGAAAAGTAAAAAATCTGATGTTCAAGGCAAGAGTGTAAGAGTATATACATCCCTTTGCAGCTATACATATCCCTCCTCTGCAGTTATAACAGCCTCCATTCTTCTTAGAAGGCATTCCACTAGATTTTAGAGCATCTATAGGACAGGTGAAAACTGAAAATGACCAGGTAACCAACCCCCCCCCCCCCCCCCCCCCCCCCCAAATCTTCATCTGTCCAGTTTCGATGAGTCTTTGCCCATGAGAGCCTCAGATTCCTGTTCTTGTCTGGCATGCATAAAACTTAGTGTCGTCAGGGGATTTTGGGTCTTCAATGTCAACCCATCACAAGTCTTTGGTCTGTGATGTTTGATTTGAACATTATTTGAAGCTCTTGACCTGTATTTGCATGATTTTATGCATTGTGATGGTTCCACATGATTGGCTGATTGTATAACTGTCTAAATGAGCAGGTGTACAGGTGTTCCTATTAAAGTGGATGGTGAGTGTATATATACATTTTTTTATTTTTTTTAATACACAAATGTATTTATTCAGTCATAACATGAAATTAACTTTAAATTGCATACTGGTATGATAGCAGTAGATGGTATTAACTCATCCAGGTCACAAGGTGTCCCAAGGTAGATGCAGAGACGGATGCAAATGCAGTTGAAACAGTTTTTATTAGAGAAGTCCAACAAACAAATGCAATACGAAAGGCAAGTTCAAAGTCAAGGCAGGCAAAAGGGTCAGGTGATCAGCAAACAGGATGTCGTAGGAAAACCAGTTGTAGTCTGTGTTTGTTTTCAACGGTGCATTCTGTGAATTGGAGTTCAGAGACAGAGTAGACCTGACACAAACAAAGCCTGTCATCTAGTATATTGCACAAAAATGACAAAAGAATTGTATTTTAACCAAAAAAAATTGCCATTTGCACTCCCAATTTCTCAGTTTTTTTGAGGGAAGCATTTGTTATAGTTTGTTACAAGTAGATGGTTGATTTGCCCCATCTGGACACTACCAGCATCGATGATTCTCCTGGGAAGAATTGGGGTCAGTGTTGCCATAAGCAGTACAGGAAACAATTAAAGTTTTGCCATTTGTGCAGCCACCATCTGTGTATAATGATCTCTAAACCTTACTGTTACTGTAGAGATAATTTTGTCTGTGTATTTGTGTACATGCATTTATGTATAGAGGGGAGAAATTACTGAATATGGGGCAGTAAAGCTTCAGTAGCTTTAAATGTACAAATATTACTTGGCTCTCCTATTCTCTCTTCATGCACACACCAGGAGTTCTAATCACACTGTGAAGAGGGAGTTAGGGTTTAAACAATTAGCACTGATGCTGCTAATGACAGCCCATCTGCTTTACCTAGCCCATACAGTGCACTGTAGAGAACATACCGAACTGCTAGTTTCCTCAGACTCCATAACACTTGCCTAAACCACATTAATAAAGACACACCTAGTAGATACATACCTAGTAGTAACCCCAGAATTACAGTAAAAGACTTGGAGACACCCACAGATCCAAGCAGTTTAAGTATAGTCTGTGGGTAATTAGAGTACTGAATTATTCTGTCTGCAAATAATAAGCTGATGATGATCACTGAAATTTTTAAATTATAATTGCTAATCTGAAATCTGCTGTGCCATTTTACTGATCTGCTGCCAGTACATTGCTATATTTTACAGTATGTAAGTTGTTTGACCCACAGGTGAAACAGTGGTGCAGTGGTTAGCATTGCTGCCTCATAGCTCCAGGGTTCCTTTCAAGTTCTTGTCTGGTTTCTGGCAGGGTGAGGTTACTGTCTGCGCATTTTCTTCCTGTACATGTTTTCTGGTTTCCGCCCACTTCCCAAAAACATGAATTCACACACATTCACACCTAGTGGCAATTTAGAGTAGCCAATCCACTTACTGGCATGTTTTAGAGATGGATGGAAACCCAGATTAAACTCATGTGGCCACAGGTGGAACATCTAGTTCAGGGACCCCTGGGGCTGAGAAGCGACAATGATATCAACGCTACCTGCACTACCATTGTGCACTACCAAATTATATATAATATAATGGAATTGTGATAAACCACACCACTAAAAAGCAAAAGGAAGTATAATGACCTTCAAGGGCACAGCTGAGGCATGAGTCAAACATCCTATTCATCTGCACAGAGAGAAGAAAGCATGAGCATCTAAGTAGAGGCTTTAGCACAGAAGAGAGCAGATGGAGCAAAGCATTTTCCTTCTCATCTTCACACTATTTTTAGCCAAGGAGTGTGGCTAAATATCAATGTAATGCAACTGTAAAGAACTCAAAAGAGTCTCTCTCTCTCTCTCTCTCTCTCTCTCTCTCTCTCTCTCTCTCTCTCTCTCTCTCTCTCTCTCTCTCTCTCTCTCTCTCTCTCTCTCTCTCCCCCTCTCTCTCTCTCCCCCTCTCTCTCTCCCTCTCTCTCTCTCTCTCTCTCCCCCTCTCTCTCTCCCTCTCTCTCTCTCTCTCTCTCCCCCTCTCTCCCTCTCTCTCTCTCCCCCTCTCCCCCTTCTCTGATACTTGCACGTCAGCCACAATCCTCTTGGCATGTTCCAATGAGAGGATAAACAATGAGAGCTAAGAAGAGATTTCCTCCTGGAAATGTTTTAGTGGATTGGTTTCCATCACAGTGCTAAAAAATTCTACTTTGGTCATTTTAAATCATTGCTTTAACAATTTTTTTTGTTTGTTTTGTGTACTTTGGTTGTTGTTTGTTTGGTTATCATAGATAGCTTTAAAAAAAAAATAAATGTAATATTTTCTGAACTGAACCTCTGCAAGCAAGACAAATTTCAAGTTTTCATCCAGAAGAGGAGGTTGCACTCACCAGAGTACTAGCGTCACTTGACCTCTAATAGTCACTTTCACGCACTCATTGTGAAGTCTTGCCTTTCTGTGCTGTTGTAAATCTTTTTGGATGACCATGAAATACCACAGTTTAATCAGATGTAAGATGACTGAAGAATCTGGAAACCAAGAGCCAGGTTATAATAAAAGACATTTTTTTTTTTTTTTTTTTTTGCATGCATGCATGCATGAGGAAAAGCTGGGTATTCTATAGTTGAAACATAAGTTGGACACAGGCAGCTTTTATACTGATGTGTGCATGCAACAGGACATGTGCTAGACAATATAGATAATGCCCAAAGCTAAGATAAGAAGAAAACATGAGCAAGGACAGAAAATCATGATCAAAGGAACAGATACAGCAGACATATGTGCATCATGAGTGAACAAATATGTCTACAGAAATCACATTAAATTTAATTGGTCTTAAAATTAATAAATCATAATTACAGAAAAATAGAAATATAATCCCACAGTGCAAATGTGTGAATTCCAAGCCTTGGTTGTTCGGATTGCTATACCTTTTTTACCATCTGCCTTGTGTGGGATTTTGTCACTGGATTGCCCTTGAATATTAATACTTATGACCTTACATGCTTTGACCTTTTGCCTGTCCATATGTTTTGAAATCTGGATTTGGTTTCTGGTTTGTTTGCTATTTCAGTTAATATATATGTGGAGTCTCAATCCATGATTTTGCTCTTTCATAGTCCCCAACAATGAAGATCTGGTTCAGGTGTGTTAGGAGAGAGCAAAAAAAAGTCCACTGTAACCTTGTTATCTTCTGTTTAGGTGTTAGTGCTGCTTTTTGTTTGGCTTTTCTATATGTAAATTAAATGTCATTCAGCCGATTTCTTACAGTTCTTTCACAAATATTGACTCCCGTTTCTGCCCATCTGTTTTTCATTTGTTTTGTTGTGTATTTTCTATTTTCAAGGCATATTGCTTTGACATCTTACTTGGTCTATCTGTATGTATTCCTTTTATAACCTTCCCATTTTGTTTATAGTTGCACCAAATTTTAGACACAGCTGACTAGGAACAGCAATCATCTTTTGCCACACTCTGTGTTGTTTGTCTATTGTTTCAATCAACAACTCTCTTGTTGGGGCCATGTTTTCTTAAAAAAAATCCAAGGTTGAGGTCTGTAAGTACTCTCTGTTATTTGTAGACTAATTAAAATTTTTATTTAATTTACATTATTTTACATTGTTATTTGTTTTAGAAATACAAATCACTTGGTGATTCCATAATTTATTCCTCAACATTGAGTGATTCCATAGTTTTTTCCTCTACTTGATCTGGCAAAAAATATGCCATTAATTAAAACAATTTTATTTAACATGTTTGAGGTATATTTCACAAAGCCAGAATATTCAGATATTGAACAAAAATTGTTTTGTGTCTTATCTGTGCTTTGTTTATTTGCTACAAAGCAAAAAAGCCAAGTGAACATTCTCTAAGTGTGGTAATTTCATAATTTCTGCCAGGGGTTGTACACAAAATAGACAATGCAACATTTCCCTCATATAATTACAATGTAAACACACTACAAATACTAACACCCATTGAAATTCTATTTGTGAGGAATTATACTCTAGATACTTCAGTTCGTGAAGAGATGACTGCACTAGATCTCTAGACAGTTCCACTCTAGGGGATATTACTGAAGAGCTGCTTCACAGCTACAACTTCACAGCTGTCCTGCGAGAAAACAATAGAGTAAACATCTTTCTTCCTTTTCTTGGAATCACTTCTGGAGGTCTTCACCATGGAGTTCTTCATTTCCCACAGCTGAGCAGCTGAGACTGCGCTCACACCAACAGACAGCCAGTGAGAAGCAGCAGAACCTTGTCCTCCTCCTCTAGCACAAACTAATAGGGCTCTCAGAGACGTTTGACAGACAGCATTGCTAAAATTCTCCCACAAGTATCATCAAGATTTTTTTCTTTGTGGAGAAATAATAATAATTTTTGAATACTTTGTACATACTATGATTTAATTAGGACTTTACATTAGCTATTATTAAGTGGACTAACTAAAATATTTCTGGGAAAGCCCTTATGTGAATAGAGTACACTTTTATAAACAAACAAAATGAAAAGAAATGGTTCTTCAGGGGTTCTTTCAAAAGTTAAGGTTTTTTTTTTGGGTTCCTACAAAAATTCTACTATGAACTCTCTCAGATAGCGACACAATCAGTTGTATAACCTTCATGCCTTTTAAGCTTCAGCATATTATTAAGTAATTTATCTTAAAGCACATTACTCATATTGTCTCAGGGAGTTTTTCCTTGCCACCGCCACCTTTGGGCTGCTAATTAGGGATAAATTCATACATTTAAAATCTATATACTGAATTTATATATTTTTGTAAAGCTGCTTTGAGACTATGTTAATTGTTAAAATCACTACACAAGTAAAACTGTATTAAATTGAACTTAATTACTCAGTAAATACTATGAATTATCCAGTGACTACAGTGAAACCAATAAGAAAATTATGTAGTTACAAAATGGATACTGATAGGTCCTGGGAATTTAAGAAAGAACAAAAAGAATTCTTTATGGTTATAGATTTAACTTATTTTCCACCTAAGACTTTTTAGTCAGCTGTTTAGGCAGAAATTATTTGAAGCTAGCTGTAAGTAAAAATTCAACAAACAAACAAACAAACAAACAAATACAGCACCTCATTTCAGTGTTCTGTCATGCTCCATTGAAAACCATGCACCAAAATATTAGCAGACATCCTAAACCAAAAGGCTCCATGTAACATCCTCAAGTGTTACATTTTATCACATAGGTACTGTTGAATGTATATACACATTATCTTAGAGGGCAGGTGCCACCCCCTGACTGTAGTTAGCTAGTTGTAGTTAGCTTTTGGTGTTTGACAGCTGCTGTAGGTAGCTATTTAAAATGCAGCTTTGTTTAAATTTAGTTTTTTCCCCCTTTTGGTACCATCCATCCGTGTTTTCTCTTCTAGTAAATATTAGCTCCACAAATATTGCCCTGCTTGCTTGTTCCTTTTTTCCCCACTATCATAGTATTTTGTCAGTGATTGCATGTCTTAGAGTTATATCAGGTGGACTACTGCAACTCGCTCTTGACATGTCTGCCCCTATGTGAAATCCAATCTCTGCAACTATTATAAAATGGAGAATCCATCGAGAACCCCAAAAGTTGTCCGATACTACCCAATCACTACGCACCGTCCACTAGCATCCTGTAGCTGCTCACCTCAGATTTAAAACGCTGATGGTTGCTTACAAAGCCAAGAACAGACCAGCGGCAACCGAACTTAAAGTACTTACAGTATCTCACAAAAGTGAGTACACCCCTCACAATTTTGTAAATATTTGATTATACCTTTTCATGTGACAACACTGAAGAAATGACACTTTGCTACAATGTAAAGTAGTGAGTGTACAGCTTGTATAACAGTGTAAATTTGCTGTCCCCTCAAAATAACTCAACACACAGCCATTAATGTCTAAACCGCTGGCAACAAAAGTGAGTACACCCCTAAGTGAAAATGTCCAACTTGGGCCCAAAGTGTCAATATTTTGTGTGGCCACCATTATTTTCCAGCACTTCCACACCAGCGCTTCACAGTTTGCCACTGGAGTCCTCTTCCACTCCTCCATGATGACATCACGGAACTGGTGGATGTTAGAGACCTTGTGCTCCTCTACCTTCCGTTTGAGGATGCCCCACAGATGCTCAATAGGGTTTAGCCCATCATCTTTTCCCTTAGCTTCTTTAGCAAGGCAGTGGTCGTCTCTGGATAAGGGCGACTGCTAAAAGCTATAAAAATAAATGTAACTGTATTTTAGTTGCTATAATAAACTTTCTATAGCCATACAGTTACTTATACCCACCAGCTTATACCATCCTTCCAACTGTTACCAAATGGAATTCGGTTCGTGCACACGCGCGCTCTCCGGCTCTCCGGCTTTCCGTGCACGTCGCGTGCCGCAGCGCCATCTGCAGGGGAGATCGTGACAGAACCCCCCCCAAAAGGTGCTCCTCCCGGAACGCCGAAGAACACTTCCCTCCAATGCCGGGTCTTCTGGGTAACCTGTCCTTTGCTGAAACAGGAAACTGAGTGGCCTCTGCCAGGGCTGGAGCTTGGAGCGTCGTCCTCAGTGGGGCTGGAGCTTGGATCGATGTCGTCATTGGGGCTGGAACTCAGAGTGACATCCTCTGCGGGGCTGGAGCTCGGAGTGACGTCCTCAGTGGGGTTGGAGCTCGGAGCAACGTCCTCAGTGGGGCTAGAGCTCGGAGCGACGTCCTCAGATGGGCTGGAGCTTGGTGCAACATCATCCGCAGGACAGGACAGAGGGGCGACATCTTCTGCAGGACAGGACAGCGGGGCAACTTTCTCAGCAGGACAGGACAGCGGGACAACTTCCTCAGCAGGACAGGACAGTGGGACAACTTCCTCAGCAGGACAGGACAGCGGGACAACTTCCTCAGCAGGACAGGACAGCTCACTGTCGGTGACAGACAGTGAGCATGTTTACATGCACATTAAAAGTTCGATTTTAATCGAACTGAAATCATACTGAAATCGACCTTCCGAAATCAGGCTTGTAGCTCTTCTTCATCCAGCATGCATACACTTTAATCAAGCCGTTCTGTTGGTCAGCAAATGATCCACACACGACAGTTTACTGTTTTTTTGGCTACATAGTACAGCCATTATCGCCTTTTGTTGGTGTTGGATGGATGGGGACAAAGTGGACTTTAATTTCTTTATTTTGATATAATTGAATTAAGTCATTTTACACCCATACATTTTACACCCATTGTTACTCTAAAATATACATGATTAGAAAGATGTTTTGGTGGCTTTAAATTTTTATTTTAAAAAAAAAATATAAATCTCTAGTTGCATCCCTGCTTCCAACCATTCTGTCTAATTATTGTTCCTGTTCTTTTTTCCACCCTAGCCATAACCCTTCAGTAGGAGACAGAGATAGCATAGGGTTTCTTTTCATAGAAGGTTCAAAGGAGCTAATTGACAGGCAAATAGAGAAGGCTCCTTGTCCTGTGTAGCTAGATGTTAGTGGTCCATATAATTTTTTTTCTGTTTACAGAGACCGGGGTGCCGGAGAGACAGGACATTTTCCTTTGAGCAGATATTTTATTGGCAGCTCCTGAAATGTGAGGGGAGCTTTGCAGAATATTAAAAAAAAGAAGTTTCTGACTTAAAACTTTAAAAAGGAATAAGTAATGTATAGTAGGGATGGAAATAAATATGAATACATTATTCAGCATGAACAGATGAAAAAAGTGTTATAAAGTGTTATAATGGATATAAATGCAGATATGAATAGAAGACTTTTTATTTTATTTTAGAAAGCTTGTCAGAAAAGTTCACAGGGTTTAGACTTGAGGTGTGTATTTGAAATGGGATCCCATAGGGCAGAATGAAAAAAATTGCATGAGAGGGAGGAGGGTTTTTTTCTTTCATGTGGGTTTAAATACAGATAGAGTTACAGATTTGAATATTTGGAGCACTAAATAGATACATATAAAGATATACAGTAGATATTGGCATTGCATTACAACCATAATGTATAGGCATTTTTTAAATTCTTGATGTAGTGATTCTTCTTTTATCAGTTATCTTTTTTTTTTTAACTAGGCTTTTGTGAAGAAAAATGAAATCCTACTGAGAGGCATTCTGCAATCAGAATGGTTTTGCAGATGGTGAACAATAGCATGCATGAGGGGTGTGTGTGTGTGTGCTGTGTCAGAAGCAATGGCTAAGAACCATGTTGATCCAGTCCCATAGGAATGCTGTTAATTACTAGTCACATAGTAGACACACATTCATTAACAATACAATTACTGCTATGTCCACCTTTCTCCTTTCTGTTGTCCTTTCTCTTTTTTCTCTCACGTTCTATGTCATCTTTGAATAAACTAAAATAAATCAGACAATACAAGAAGACAAACACAGAGGCATACACACACACACAGTTCTCTCCTCTCCCTCTTCAGTGATTATATAACTGCTCACTGATCAACGCATGCTGACTAGTATGAGTCCGGACTTCCCCAGAGCTCTCTCTCTTTCTCTCTCACATCCACACGTCTTCTTCTCCTCCTCTTTTTCACACTTCCTCCTTTCTATCTCTCCATCCCCTAACCCTTTCCAACTCAATCTCATGTTCTGTCTCCCTGTCCACCTCCCTTAATTTTTACCTCTCCTCCTTACACACACATTCACAAGACTGCAGCAGTGGGAGACAGAGAGCCTCCGTGAATCTGTGTGCGTGAGTGTGTGTGCGTGTGTGTGGCGTGTGCCGAGAGCGTGTGGATGTGTGAGACACCCTCAGTGATGTGAGAACCTGAGAGAGATATCCTGGACTTTTCTGGAATTTGAACCCTTCTCCCAAGCTTCTTCAAGCAGATCCTCTCTCTGACACTTTCATCCACTGTGGATGTGAAACACAATCTGTGTCTTCGCACTCACGCACACACACTTTCTGCAGCGTGTGCGTGCATTTGTGTGTGTAAGGCACAGTTCCGGCATCACCTCGAGCAACACTGCGAGTGTCTCGGCTCCTCGAGCCTCCCCAGAGTGATGCGCTAAGTGAACGGAGATGTCCCAGCACAACGGGAGGCTGCAGCTCTCGCTCTGCTCTCATGCTCCTCTCAGGGTGAGTGTGTGTCTGCATTTCTCTTTTCTGCTTGCAATCAGATATGAGAACCGCGCGGCTGATGCGGACAAGCCGATGTCCGAGCAGTCAGCGAGTAAGTGCTTGATGGAGATCTGCTCAGCTGATGGTTATGTACCTTTTCTGTAGCTCAGAGAGTTAGTGATTCTGCTAAATCATAATTATTCTGTTTAGATAGTTTTGTTTTCAGTGTCTGAAATATGTTTTTCTCTTATACACACACATACACACACAGTATTAAAAATTGCTGAATTGGTGTTATTAGCAGAAGCACTGATGGTTTTGTGTAAGCGGTTTCACAACCCATAGATTACCCGTTCTAACATTTATTATTATCATAGACATTTAATTTAAAAGCATTGATGTTTTTTAATCATTAATACAAAAATTTGCTCAGGCCCATTTTGGTTAGGTATTGTAATCTGTAGTCCAAAAGGCTACATTCTATAGTAGTATAAACGAAAGAAAGAAGTGGTTGGATTCAGCAATATCCTGAAGCACATAGGGGTTACTGGGGCCAACTCTGAGTGATGGCAGCTTTACTGGAACATTTACCAATACAGAATGTCTGTGTGTGTGTGTGCATGTGTGTGCATGTGCGTGTGTGTGTGTGTGTGTGTGTGAGCGCATGAGAGTGTATGTGAGTGAGAGAAAAATTTCCTTCCTGTCACTGCCTGAGCATGTGATGATATCTTTTTCTCTGTGAGAGAATGATAGAGTTCTTCAGTATGTGACAGCAGCTTATATTCTTTCCTCAGAAAATAACTTTCTAGCTCCTATGCTTGCTCACATACATGCCATTGAACGGAATGCCATATTACTTTTCAACCTCTTTTCCAGGAGGACATGAAACTCACCTCTATTTCTCCTTCTCCTTAACCAATCCATCTCTCTCTCTCTCTGTCTCTCTCTCTCTCTCTCTCTCTCTCTCTCTCTCTCTCTCTCTCTCTCCCGCTCTCTCTCTATCTCTCTCTCCCCCTCCCCCCTCACAATGGTGGTTTCCTGCTCATTCTCTTGCCCTGTATCAGGATTTTTTAATTATTATTTATTTATTTTTTAAAAATCTTCTTTCCTGTCACACCTTTCAAATATACATCCCTGGCAGGATAACAAGGTTGTGTTAAATTAGTTATGTATCACTGTCAAAACTCATCTGAGAAGGCAGGTTTTCATTTGTCGACAGAGACCAGATATTTTAAATGCAGTTTTATATTTGGTGAATTAAACACAATAAAGCATTATTGATGTAATAATTCATTATTTTACTGTATAGATAGGTACAGCCTTGTTCACGCTCACATTATGTTCTTACTTCCTCAGTTATTCCATTACTCTCTCTGCTACTATATATGTTCATCTATATCTATTCACCAGGAATAACTGGGATTCCACCATGCTTGTCTATTCCCATTCATCTGCTTTTTTAGATGGATTAGCTCTGAGTTTCTGATTCACATCACTTCCCCGCTGAGCAGTTGTAATAACAGCCATTTGATCCTACTGTGCTCCTCCTCACTTTGAAACTGCGGTCTGCCAATAAGGCGGCTAATCTGTTGTCATGAAGAGCATCTTCATGTTGGCAGCAAGAAGAAAATACATGGTCAGCTGATTCCTATACAGCAGGAATAGTCAGAGAATACTCATTCATCTGCTAGGCATAGATATCTGCACAAAAACTGGTGCTAAACTAGACACTATGGCTAGAAACCCACCACTCCTGAAAATGCAGCTGGGTCTGACCAGCTACCAGTTGCCTTAGCACAGGCAGAACTGGTAGATCATTTTCACGAGTTGGCAATTAGTTTTTACGCCTCCTTATTAATTGACTAATTGACTAAAACAAATGTTTGATATTTTACAATTGCCTTAATGCTGCATTTTTTTCATTCTTAAAATAATTTGCCTACAATGTAACATTAGTAGCAGTAAGTCATGTCTACCAGCACGTACCAGCTGGTAAAGGTGGGCTACTATTTTGACTAGCTCGGCCTGTGTTTGCTTGCTCTTTTTTGCTTTATTTTTTGCATACCAGCACTCATATAACACTAACACTAATAATAACAGTATGTCTGGCTACACATCAAAACTAAGTGGAGGTTCAAAGCATATAGGAAGTGCGATTGTGTTATTTTAGTAGTTTCATATTTAGTTCACGCTTCACTTATGTGCGAGGGGGAAAAAATAGAGACAGTAACAAATGCAGTGTGACACAAGGGTTCGCATTTTAACCGCCTCTAAGGCAGCTGGTATGGAATGAATCCTTTAAAATGGAAGAGTAACTGCTGCATGTAGCACTCATCAGAAATGCGCCCAATTTGAATTGGCCTGAATGGAGTCAGAGGATGATATAACTTCGTCTTGGAATGAGAGTGAACCTAAATTCACACTAGATGCGTCTTATGAGGTCGGGTTTATAGTTGCCTTTATTTATGCATATGCAAAATGGCAGCCACATATATCCTGCATTCATTCTGGGCATCGATTATGCACAGGCCAAAAATAAAATAGGCAGTATAGCGAGATGGGACATGTCCACAACAGACTAAACAAACTAGAGTTTTTAAGTATTCCCTATCATGATTAGCATATAAATGTAGCCTTCAAACTTCTTTGATATTAGTAAATACTTTTGAATGTATAGTCATGTTTTTCATTTTGAGAAGCAGCTCATGATAACAATCATGACAATGACGTAAATTTTTAAAGGATGAAATCAATAAAAATATTACATGCTTTTAAGGGTTGATGCTGCTAGGCAAGTGTGGTGTGCCAGTCCAATCCACATTTTGCATGTGTTACTGGCATGTGCTGGTCATCAAGAAAACTAATGCCCAAAGGCACAACCTTGGATATGTCTCAACCAGCTCCCATGTTCAGTAGGTGGTGAATCAGTATATTGTGTACATGAATTCGGGCACTGGTAAGGACTCTGGCCCACTACACGTTGGGACACTGATAACTACATTTCTGGCAACATGACTACATACTTGCGTTGTAAAACATCACCAAAAATGTAAAGCTTTTTAAAAATATTTAAGTTTTATATGTCATATACGTTTGCTAACTTAATCACACACATTTCTGTTATATGTCAAGCAGGATCATAGGCAAGCTAGTGGATATAAAAAAATAAATAATTCATTAGACACTTAAAAGTCGTTAGACTCAAAGAAACTGTATATAGAACATGAAATAAAGTTGAAAATCACTAACATAAGTAATCATTTGAGAGCTACAACAAAAAGAACAAGCTAAGTTTCATTGTAGCCAGAAGTTGGCTGAGAGTTCTTCCCCCATTTTTTTTTTTTTAGCTGAGAGGCTTCAGGAAACATGATGTCATTTCCAGTAAGGGAACACTGTGAGCAACAATGCTCCCTTGGTGCGAAGGTTCCAGTGCACTGGAAGGATTTTGCAATTGTGATTTTGTGTCCCTGATCAGTGCCCTGTCTACTAAACTAGGGAGCTGGTTGAGACCTACCGCTTATCAGCTAGAGCTGAAGTTGGTCAAGCTGTAATTACAACACAGCTCAATAAAAATATGGCATGAGACAATAAGGCAGTGCATTAATAGTCAGTTTATCATGTATATTTTCTGGTTATATAAGATTATCATTAACATTCAAATACTTTTTTATGAAACGATAGCTTTCACATTCATGTCGTCTTTATAGATTTTTATTTTAAACAAAGTTATTTATTTATACTATTTTAAATAAAGCATATAGAACATTTTATTGTGTGACTTCGATGGATTTCTGTTGAGTTTATGCTTCACTTACATGTACAAGTGAAAAAGAAATTGAGATAAAGTGTAACTGGGATGTGCATGCCTGAGTTTGACACACCTCTAAAATATGGTGAATACTTGATGTGTCACATGGGTTGTGTGGGCCCTCGGGGTCAAAATGATGTTAAGACAACAGACACAATCCTGCACGGGGCCTCGCATGACTGTCCATCACCACTTTGTTCACATAAACATTTGTGTACCTACAAAGTAGTGCAGCCATAGAAAGCACAGCAAAAATGGAGAAATTTGGAGAGATTGGTAGCAGAAATACAAAATTTATGACTCATCCATGAGAGACTGTATAGACAATCCCTTAACCTTTAGAGTAAATTATTTAATGTAATGATCTAGATCCAGGCAAAGGTTCCAGAATTCACACTGAACTAACTTTTCAGCTAACTTCACTTTTCACTTATTGGCAGTGCCCTTAGGATTTAGATTGGTCGACCATGTGGAATAAGCTTAACGCTACACTAGCTTCAGAAATCATTACACTTTTGACTAGGCTAAGGTTTAGAGCTACTGAATTATCAACACAGAGTCCAGTGGAGGGGTAGCGATCAGCTCAAGCCACTCACACACCACCTGCAACCTGGGATTATTAAGAGAAAGATAAATCATGAAGAGGATTAGATACATTATGTCTAATGGAGAGAGGGGGGAGAGGGGGGGGGAGGGGGGGGGGGGGGGGGGAGAGGGTGAGGGAGAGAGTGAGAGAGAGAGAGAGAGAGAGAGAGAGAGAGAAGCACCATGAAATATAAATCTGTAAAGGACTTTATGCACAGAAGATTTTAAGGGGAAATGATCATCAGTAACAGTAAATGTAACGTGCCAACTGCCTCCTTGTAAACAGAATCCTTTAGTGCTACAACTATCTACAGTGGTGCTTGAAAGTTTGTGAACCCTTTAGAATTTTCTATATATATCTGCATAAATATGACCTAAAACATCATCAGATTTTCACACAAGTCCTAAAAAAGTAGATAAAGAGATCACAGTTAAATAAACGAGACAAAAATATTATACTTGTTCACTATTTATTGCAGAAAATGATTGAATATTACATATCTGTGAGTGGCAAAAGTATGTGAACCTTTACATTCAGTACTGGTGTGACCCCGTTGTGTAGCAATAACTGCAACTAAACATTTCCAGTAATGTAAGTGTTGATCAGTCCTGCACATCGGCTTGGAGGAATTTTAGCCCATTCCTCAGTACAGAACAGCCTCAACTCTGGGATGTTGGTGGGTTTCCTCACATGAATTGCTTGCTTCAGGTCCTTCCACAACATTTCTTTTGGATTAAGGTCAGGACTTTGACTACGCCATTCCAAAACATTAACTTTATTCTTCTCTAACCATTTTTTGGTAGAACAGCTTGTGTGCTTAGAATCATTGTCTTGCTGCATGCCCCACTTTCTCTTGAGATTCAGTTCATGGACAGATGTCCATTTTCCTTCAAAATTCGCTGGTATAATTGAGAGTTGATTGGTCCATCAATGATGGCAAGCCATCCCAGCCCAAATGCAGCAAAACAGACCCAAACCATGACACCATCACCACCATGTTTCACAGCTTAGATAAGGTTCTTATGCTGGAATGCAGTGTTTTCCTTTCTCCAAACATATCACTTCTCATTTCAACCAAAAATTCAATTTTGGTCTCATTCATCCAAAAAACCTTTGTGACTTTCTCTTTGCAACCCTGCAATGCACACCATTGTTGTTCAGTGTTCTCCTGATGGTGATCTCATGAACATTAAAATTAGCCAATGTGAGTGAGGCCTTTAGTTGCTTAAATGTCATCTTGGCTCCATTATGACCTCACAGACTTTTACACACACGTCTTGCTCTTAGAGTGATCTTTGTTGCTCAACCACTCCTGGGGAGGGTAACGATGGTCTTGAATTTCCTCAATTTGTACACAATCTGTCGGACTGTGGATTGGTGAAGTCCAAACTATTTAGAAATGGTTTTGTAACCTTTTCCAGCCTGATGAGCATCAACAACTCTTTTTCTGAGGTCCTAAGAAATCTCCTTTGTTCATGCCATGACACACTTCCACAAACATATGTTGTGAAGATCAGGCTCAGATAGATCCCTTTTTTTTAAAAAAATACAACAGGGCACTTACTCACACCTGATCTTCATCCCAGTGATTGAAATCACCTGAGTCTAATTTCACCTTTAAATTAAGTGCTAATCCTAGAGGTTCACATACTTTTGCCACTCACAGATATGTAATATTGGATCATTTTCCTCAATAAATAAAAGACCAAGTATAATATTTTTGTTTTGTTGTCTCACTTGTTTAATTGGGATCTGTGTGTCTACTTTTATTACTTGTGTGAAAATCTGATGATGTTTTGGGTCATATTTATGCAGAAATATAGACAACTTTAAAAGGTTCACAGACTTTCAAGCACCACTGTAGGTATACAGATTAGAGCAGGGCTGAGGAATAGTGTTTCACACCTAACACACATTGATAGTTTATGACAAAATTATGAATTGTAAATAGAAGTGAGTGAACCAGCCCACCTCATTTAATTGGGCTTTTGATAAAATGCTGAGAATTAAAAAAAAAAAAAAAAAAAAAAAGGCTAAACTTACAAGCTTCAAGTCAGCAAAGTGTGCTTTCCAAAAAAAAATAAAATAAAAAAAAATAAACAAGCCAGAGATATTATACAATAGTAACTTCTGTGTGAATAGGAAATGAGAAGTGGTTCTGATGAAGAGAGAAAGGAAAAAAAACAAACAGAATAAAAAAGCTAAACTGCAGTAAAGTGATTGGGTGGGGCCATCCTGCTGCAAAGTTAATGGAAGGGGCTATACTGCTGTAAAGTGAATGGGTGGGGCTATCCTTCTGTAAAGTGAATGAAAGGGGTTATCCTGCTGTAGTGTGGATGTGTGGGGCTATCCTGCTGTGAAGTGAATGGGTGAAGTTATCCTGCTGTAAAGTGAATGGGTGGGGCTATCCTGCTGTAGAGTGAAACGGCGGGGCTATCCTGCTGTAAATGAATAGGTGGGGCTATCCTGATGTAAAGTGAATGGGTGGGACTATCCTGCTTTATAGTGTATGGATGGGGCTATCCTGCTGTAGTGTGAATAGGCGGGGCTATCCTGCTGTGACATGAATAGGCAGGGTTATCCTGCAGTAATGTGAATAGGTGGGGCTATCCTGCTGTAACGTGTATAGGCAGGGTTATCCTGCTATAAAGTGAATGGGCGGGGCTGTCCTGCTGTAAAATGGATGAAAGGGGGTATCTTGCTGTAAAGTGAATGAAAGGGGCTACCCAGCTGTAAAGTGAATGGGTGGGGCTATCCAGCTATAAAGAGAATGGGTAGGGCTATCCTGCTGTAAAGTGAATGGGTGCGGCTATCCTGCTGTAAAGTGGATGAAAGGGGCTATCCTGCTCTAAAGTGAATGCGTGGGGCTATCCTGCTGTAACGTGAATGGGTGGGGCTATACTGCTGTAAAATGAATGGGGATGGCTATTCTGGTGTAAAGTGAATGAAAGGGGCTATCCTGCTGTCAAGTGAATGAAAGGGGATATCCCACTGTAGAGTGGATGGGTGGGGCTATCTTGCTGTAAAGTGAATGGGCAGGGTTATTCTGCTGTAATGTGAATCAGTGTTGCTATCCAGTTGAAAAATGAATGGGTGGGGCTATCCTGCTGTAACGTGAATAGGCCGGGCTATCCTGCTGTAAGGTGAATAGGAAAGGCTATCCTGCTGTAAAGGGAATGAAATGGTCTAGCCTGCTGTAAAGTGAATAAAAGGGGCTATCCTGCTATAAAGTGGATGTGTAGGGCTATCCTGGTGTAAAGTGAATGGGTGGGGCTATCTTCATGTAGAGTGAATGGGCGGGGCCATCCTGCTGTAACGTAAATGGGTGGGGCTATCCTGCTGTAATGTGAATGGGCGGGGCTATATTGCTGTAAACTGGATGGGCAGGGCTATCCTGCTATAAACTGAATGGTTGGGCAGTTTATAGCTGCATGTCAAAATGTCCACTGTCTCTAAAAATAGATGACCTTTTAACACAGGTACATATATAACAAATATGAAAAAAAATTACCATATTAACCGATACATAAATCTCTCTCAAGGGTAGATTAGATGGCTCAGGTAAATTCCTCTAACAAACAACAGTAGCGGATAGTGCACCAGATGTTGAATACATGGGGGAGGAAACAAATAATATACAATAACATACAAAATCCACATATACAGAGCCCCGTCAGGAATCGAACCCTCAACCCTGGAGGTGTGAAGCAAACACACGACCCACTAATCCACCATGTGAGAGTAATTTTTCTTTAATCTAAAATCTTAGTTCAAAAATAGTGCCACCTCACAGGTGTTCCACAAGCATGATTTTAATTGAATTATCAAATCAATGAATCAATCAGCCATTGCCATCTGTTAACAACAGATAACAGATGGTGTTAACAAATGAAAGATAGTTGGGACTGCAGAGGCAGTTAGGAGCCTTGGGCTGACCTTACAAAAGTTAGCACCCCTTCTCGTAAAGAGTAGGGGTATAACCCCGGTGTCTTGGTGAAATTCCCCCATTGGCCCTTATCTATCATGGCCCAATCTCCATCCCTGAATTGGCTGCATCACTCTCCTCTCCTCTACACCAATAGCTGGTGTGTGGTCAGAATTGTGGCGCACTATGACTGCCATTGCATCATCGAGGTGGATGCTAAACACTGGTGGTGATTGAGGAGATTTCCCCCATACAGTGTAAAGCACTTTGAGTGCCTAGAAAAGCACTATATAAATCTAAGGAATGATTATTATTATTATTATTATTATTATTATTATTATTATTATTTTTATTATTATTATTATTATTATCTGCATGCAATTGTCATCGTTCATAAATATGACTTTTATCACTGGATGTATGCTCTGTGATCATATTATTAGATTTGGTCTATAAATGCATTAATTTGCCATATCATATTTTGCAACATACATTATGGGCAGTACATTAAATATCTCTGCTCATATTTTCACTGGTTATCTGTTTGACAGAGATGTCTGCTTAGTATTTTGAAAGGCAGAATATAATTGATTGTATCCAGAGGACAGCTTCATGATATAGTGAGGATAAGTGTATTACTGTCTACTCAGATGATCTTATACAGTGAAAATCAGGCACCTAAAGACCCGAGGCTGCTGGGCAACTAAAAACACGGATATTAATGCTCTGTGATTAAGTTGTCCAGAGATGGTATAAACTGATATTCATTATGAATTAAGTGTAAAATGTCAAAAACACTGAAAAGTCAACTAGCAGTTGCAAATGTGGTATATTGCATGGGCTGTCAGTCAGAGAAATGAGTCAATAAGAATTAATCTGTTACTGCATCCACTGCCATAAGTATCATTGTTCATAGCATACCAAATCATAGAATTTTGTTAGTGAATTAGCTCTTCAGCTATGAGTAGGTATGTTCTATCCTGATGTTCCTTTCATTTGTTTTAATTCAACCAGTTCATGAATAGTCAATGGTGTGCTACAGTGCTGTGCTACAGTACAGCACTCTGCTTATTTCTTCTATTTTTTGTGTACATCTCATACTAAATAGTTATCGATCTTCAAATGAAATGCAACATAAAACAAAGGCAACCTGAGTAAACACACAATATGATTTTATTTTTTATTGAAGCAAAAAAAGTTATCCAACATGTGAAAAATAATTACCAGTTAGCAGAAATAACTGCAACAAAATGCTTCTGATAACTGGAGATCAGTCTTTCCCAGCACTGTGGTGGAATTTTGGCCCACTCTTCTTTGCAGACCTGCTTTAATTCTGCCACATTGGGATGTTTTCAAGCATGAACTGCCTGTTTAAGGTCCTGCCACAACATCTCAATTGGACTTTGACTAGGCCATTCCAAAACTTTAATTTAGCTTATTTGAGCCATTCAGAAGTGGATTACTCTTATACTTTGGATTATTATTTCTTGCTGAATAATCCAGTTGTGCTTGAGTTTAAATTTACAGAGTGAAGGCTGGACATTCTTCTTTAGGATTTTCTGATAGAGAGCAGAATTCATGATTCCCTCAATTATTGCAAGTTGCCCAGGCCCTGAAGCAGCAAAGCATCCCCACACCATCACACTTCGGCCACCATGCTTTACCGTAGGTATGATGTTCTTTTTGTGGAATTCTGTGTTTGGTTTGTGCCAGATGTAACAGGACCCCTGTCTCTGAGCCCTCATGGGGAACACGGGCCAATCCTGTCCAAGTAATAGTGGGACGGGGAGCTCGGGATGAGTCCGACGAGGAGAGGGCACTCCCCGGTTGAGGTGGATTTTGGATGTGTGGACCTCCCTCATGTCCCCATGAACACAGGTGACTGGTAGAGTCCCAGTGGGCTTGAGGGTTTATCCCCAGGAGGTTGGGCATACCAGGGTTACAGTGCTGCCGGAATCCAGAAGGACCATGACCAGCCAACCATTTACCTGGATGGGGAGTGTTGGTGCATCAGGCGGGGTCGATATGTGGAGGGCACAACCCACCAGCCAGGGTTTAGTGGGTAGCTGAGGAGATGCCGGGTCCAGCTCGATTGGCATGGACATGTACTGGGGTGTTCCATAGAAGGGGCGGCTGTCGTGGCAGTTGTTCTCCCTGTAGTGAGCAGGGTTGACCAGGCTGGGCCCCAGGTTATGACGGAGCCCTTGGGGAGCCAATGCCGGAACCTCTGGCAGGGCCAATGTCCAGGGTAGTGAGTGCTCGCTCAAGACTCCCCAGCATAACTTGGGGGTTGTTAGCTCCTCTCATCCCCATGGCTTTGCGCTCTTCGGGTGGCAGAGCATGCAGAAATCGATCCATTACCACCTGCTCGACGACCTCATTGGCAAAACGCAGTTCTGGCTGTAGGCTTCAACGTTGACTTCGCTGCAGAGATGAGGGAGTGGAACTGAGGCACCAGAGCATGGCCTCTTCTTGAATATGTCTTCTTCAAAAATGCTTGATTTGTATGTCTGTGAGCACAGCTGCAAGTTGATCAGCACATTCCCTGAGCACCCGGCCAGGTATGTTGTCAGGACATGCAGCTTTCCGTGGGTTGACTCTGAACAAAGTTTTCCTGATGTCTACTGCAGACAGATGAAGTACTTGGTCGGTGGGAGTTTGGGTGGTCTTCCTTGCTGGCATGTTGTTCTGTGCTTCAAACCATGCATAGAAATCATTTAGGGCATCTGGGAGCAAGGTGTCATCATCACAGACAAGTGGTGTATCTTTGTAGTTTGTTATGGCCTGAATGCCTTGCCACATATGCCTTGTATCCTTGGTGTTTATGGAGTTACTGTGTATTCCTTCTGCATAGTTGTGCTTTGCCTCTCTGATGGCCAGGGACAGATTGGGCCTTGCTGTGCAATGGGCTGCCTTGTCATCAGACCTGAAGGCAGAGTCTCGGGTTTTCAACAAGTGCACTTTAGCAGTCATCCACTGTTTCTGGTTTACACATGTAGTGATGGACTTGAGGGAAGGTACATCATCTATGCACTTGCTGATGTAACCAGTCATTGATGCTGTGCATTCCTCCAAGTCTGTGTTGTGGTATGTAGCAGCCTCTCTGAACATATTCCAGTGTGTGTGCTCAAAACAGTTCTGAAGTGCTGAGATGGTTCCCTCAGACCAGGTTCTCACCTGTTTCAGAACCAGTTTGGCGTGTTTCAGAAGTGGTCTGCATGCTGGGATTAGCATAACAGAGATGTGGTCTGAGTGTTGAAGTGAATTCTAGGAATTTTGGAAGGTTGGTCACTTCTGTGAAGGTTCACTACTGTGCCGAGTTTTTCCATTTGGAGATAATGGCAAATACTTTTTCACAGGACTGCATTTCAAATATTACATGCATAATTTATTTCATAACAAACAGAATAGTTCATTGAAGGGTGCTTTATTAATTTCCGGTCCTTTTTAACATGAATGCTAGAGCATTAGGAAAATGTTTGGTTATGTTTTTGATAAGAAATACATTATTAGCATTATTAAGCCAGTACAGAAAACATACCCTGAAACATGGCATTCTTGTAGTGCAATGAATCACCCTGAAGGCTATGTGCTTCACAGAAACACAAGGACACCATGTTTTTTTTTATTTTTTTAAATAATATAATTGTAAAGGAAATATGTGCCTCTTCACCCAGGAAGCACCAAAAACTTAAGTGAAATATAACTTCTCAAACTATATATTATAGCAACTTCCATTGTACTATAAATCTACTTAATTAACCAGTCTCACTTAATAGTCAATCTTGCTAAACAATCAATTTCATTAAATAAACAGTTGCATTATTTATATTATAATTAAGTTAACATGATTTAATCTTCATTTTTAACTATTTTTTTATCCTGAAGGTTTGGAATTTCAAAATAGATTAGCTTCCAGCAATATCTGAGTATTAAGTCATCAGGATTCAATCGTACATTCATATGAAACATCTGGCATTCTGAGAAATGATCATTACTTTGCAATCTATTAAAGACTTTGCAAAATATGTTCTGCCTTGAAGTTTTTTGTCTTCTTGAGGTATTATTGATCTGTCTCGATCTGCTGGCTGATTTAGTCGGGAAATGGGTTTACAACAGGTCATCACAAGGTTGTCAACATTAATCGTTCTGCTTACAGTTAATAGAGTTAATACTGCTTACAGTTGCAGATATTTTTGTGCATTCATCCTGGCCAAATTGTGCAAGCTCTGTCATATTGGATGGATAATATTGGTAAACAGCAATTTTCAAGTTTTGCAAAAGATTCTGAATCAGATCAAGATCTTGACAAAATCTAACTTATTTGGGTTCTTGGTTTTGAACCATTCCAGTGTAACAAAATGTGTAAGGTTGTTGTCCTGTTGAAAGTTGGCCTAGTCTCAAGTCTCTTGGATATTGTTCGCAGGTATTCTTCTAGGATTGCCCTGTATTTGGCTCCATCGATCTTGCATGCACCTCTGCCCAGTTTCTTATAATGAAAATGATGGTTCCCTTTCAAAGGGAACTCCACATTGCGTTAGCTGAATGCTGTGGGGAGCGCTCTCAAGCGTGACTGGTATCTGAAGCTTGTGTAACATCATGCTTATTTATAGGCCTGCTGTGATCAGGTGACATGGCAGTTAAGCGTGTCGCATGATATATAAATGACACCTGTGAACCGCGATGTCAGTCGTATTATCTTCAGCGAGACTGCATAGCAGTCGTTTGTGTAATGCTCACAAAAAGACTCTTCATCTCCTCTCTATCTTTTCCAAAAAAAGAGAAAAATCTTGTTTCTTTTCTGTCCCTTTAAAAAAAAGGGAGAAAAATATGAGTGAGAGAATTCAGGAAATGTGTTACACCTTGCTCCCGTTTCATCACGGGGAAGACTGCACACTTTCTGTGTGAAATGTCTAGGGTTGGAGCATGCCACGGCAGCGCTCGAGAGGTCTGACTGTGTGAATGGCTTACAATTAGGCAGCTCCGCTTGCGACTCGCTCTCTTCTCGGGCAAAGCGAGTGGGGTTTCAGAGCCTCGCTGATCTGGGCTGGCCGGTGCCAAGGCAGCTAACTAGTTCTCATATGGATCTGGAAGAAGAGCTGCAGACAAGTGTTGTTCTATCTCTTTCTTTGTCTTCCCGGTCCGGATCTCCGCTGGATTTTGAAGCTCCCGTCGCAACTCCCCTTTCCGCTATGGAAAGCCATAAAACAAACAAACAAAAAAACCCAAACACACACACACACGCAAAAATAAAATAATAATAATTCCTCTCTGACTTTGAGGATCCAGAAGGGTATGCTAAAAACTGAAAGCAGCATATAAAGAGCCCTAACCCTAAATGATTCCTATGGCTGGATGAGCTTTTTTCTCCTTAGTGAAAATAAATCTGTCACACTGCAGAAAACTCCCCTTTTTTCCAGAAGTGCATGACAAAATATCATGCTTCTGGGGGAATACCATGCATAAGCCATATTTATAACCCTGCAATGTTGGATTATTCGGCTATCGTGGAGAATTAACTGCAAGGCTATTTACCTATGCTGAAGATGAAGGAGGTGCTTGCGAGCTACCTTTCTCCATCGACGGCAGGTAATTTGGGGGGCCGGCTTTGCCCTCCAAGCCATGTAAACCACCGTGGTGGTTGGTGGGCAAGGCCTATGCAGTAGTGGGTCTTGCTTGTGGGTCACTACAGATAATCGCAGTGTTGCAGGCCTACCAAGCAGACCTGCTGAGTGAGCTAGACATACAGCTGTATTCAGCCAGTTCCTTCCCTGTTGTGTCGAGTTCATCCAGGCCTCCAAGAGTGGAGCCTGATCTGAGAATGGTCATAAAAGCCAAGCAGACAAAGGTGGAGCGGTACTGAGGGGCCGTGGAGGGACGTATCAGGGGATATGAGGTTGTTAGGGCAGTTAGCCCCAAGTACAACTGTAGGGCCTCCCTTAGCCAAGGCTGTCCCAAGTTTTCAGTGTTCTCTGGTCAGCGAGCTGTCACAGGGCAACAAAAATATGATGCTTTCCCTCCAATAGAATGTGAAAAATTAGTCATTAAAAGATCGTCTTGCAGCATGGAAACTACTGCCAAATGTGTCTCCATGGGTTCTGTCTACCATAGAAAAGGGTTACTAGGTCCAGTTCAGAGTTTGACCTCCCAGTTCAGAGGTGTGTTCACCACAGAAGTCAGCACAGAGCAGAACCTGACATTAGCGCAGGAAGATAGATCCCTCTTGGACAAAGGGGCCATAGAACATGTACCCCGTTCCCTGAGGGAGGGAGGTTCTTACAGCCGTTATTTCCTGGTCCGCAAAAAATAGAGGAGTATGCGGCCAATTTTAGATCTGCATTATCTGAACTGTACTCTTTGGATATACAGGTTCAAGATGCTGATGCCCAAACTTATCGTTACACAGATTTAGTTTCCGGACTGGTTTGTGGTGATAGTTTTCCACATAGAAATATTGCCCAGTCACAGGAAGTTTCTGAATTTTGAGTTTGGATGCAACGCATACCAATATCAGGTTCTTCCCTTCGGGCTAGCTTTATCCCCTCGCACCTTCACAAAATGCGTGGATGTTATTTTGGCTCCATTGTGACTCCAGATCATCCGTGTACTAAACTACTTGGACGAATGGTTAATTCTAGCACGATCCAAGGTGATGTTGTTCTTGCCCACGTGAAGAGCTTGGGGCTCAGGTTGAACCTCAGAAAAGTATGCTTTCTCCAGTGCAGTGGGCAACTTTTCTAGGGGTTATAAGTATTCTACTATGATGAGGGTGTTTCTATCCCCAACATGCGTAGGGTCAATCCTATCAACATTGAGCAAGATAATGCTGGATCTTGGCATCCCCTCCAGTCTCTATGAGAGACTGTTGGAGCTTATGGCAGCAGCAGCCAACATCATACCTTTGGGCCTATTGAACAGGAGACCATTTCAGTGGTGACTGAAAAGTTGGGGGGACCACCAGGGAGAATTATGTTCGCGTCCCCTGTTCTGAGGGGACAACACACTGCCCACTGTGGTTTGCCCTCACCCCTCCCACACCATTAGGGCTGGACGCCATGGTCCACATGTGGCCAAAGTCACATCTATATCTTTCCGCCGATCGCTCTGCTCCCACAAGTTCTAGTGAGAGTTCGCCAAGACTACATCTGCTGCTAGTAGCACCTTAAATAGCCAGCTTGAATATGGTTCTCAGAGACAATATCCCTGCTCTCCTTTGGAGATTCCCATCTGCAGGGATCTACTGTCTCAAGCCTAAGGGCTGATTTATCTCACTCGGCCAGAACTATGGGAACTGAGGGTCTGGCCCTAAGGACTACCAGCTCATAGATTCTGGTCTCACAACTGAGGTTGTAGAGACCATGCAGCATGCTAGAACACCATGCACGACGAAATTGTATGCACTCAAGTCGCAACTTTTTTCTCATGGTGTGAGGAATGTCAGTTAGACCCAGTGAACTGTGCAATAGCTACGGTCCTGGAGTTCTTACAAGGATGTTTATCAGCAGGGTTGGCTCCTCCTACAATCAGGGTCTACTATTGATGTATTGCCCCTATTGATGGAGCCTCTGTGGGACAACTTCCTCCAACTTCGAGGGTTTTGCCTGGTGTCAGGTGGTTGAGGCACATCTGCAGACCACACATACCTTCCTGGGACCTTCTGTGGTCCTGGAAGGTCTGTCAGGCACTGCATTTGAGCCCTTAAAGTCAGTCTCTAGGAAGATTCTGACTCTAAAGGTAGCTCTTCTGCTGGCCCTGACATCTATCAAGCGAACAGGAGATCTACAGCTCTCTGTTGCCCCTTCCTGCCTTGACTTTACCCCTGGATTAGCCAAGGCCTTCCTGTATCGTAGGCCGGATTATATTCCTAAAGTGCCTACATCTTCTGCCCAGCCAGTAGTGTTGCAGGCTTTCTGCCCTCCTTCATTCCTCATACTGGAACAAGATAAATTGCACTGACTGTGTCCAGTAAGGGCTCTCTGTACTTATGTCCACCAGTCCAGCTAGTGGTGTAAGTCAGAGCAGCTGCAGGCCTGCTTTCGTGGCGACAGTAGAGGTGATGCTGTGTTGAAGCAGCGCATCTCTAATTGGATAGTGGAAGCAATCTCTATCACTTATGAGGTGTGAGGTCTTGCTACGCCTCTGAGCATAAGGGCTCATTCCACTAGGGGAACTGTCTCCTCGAAGGCTTAGTCCAAAGGGATATCCTTACAGGATGTGTGTGCTGTGGTGGGGTGGTCTATGCCACACACATTCATTTGATTTTACAGCCTGGATATACATTCCAGCCCAGGCTCGAGTGTCTTGCAGTGATCCTCAGGCTTGGATCATTTTGAACAGGCCGTACCCTCAGTATGATGGAATGGGTATTCTCATTCCCACAGCGTTCGGCTAATTCAACATGGTGTTCCCTTTGAAAGGGAACGTCTGGGTTACACATGTAACCCTGTTCCCTGAGAAGGGAACGAGACATTGTGTAGCTTTGTCATACTTGGACATGCCTGTGAATTGCGTCTTTGCTTCAGATAATAGAGGCTGACGGCGCAGTTCACAGGTGTCGTTTATACTGTATATCACACCATGCGCTTAATTGCCACGTCACCTGATCACGGCAGACCTATAAATAGGCATGATGTTACACAAGTTTCAGATACTGGTCATGCACAAGGGCACTCCCCGCAGCGTTCAGCTAACGCAACGTCTCGTTCCCTTCTCAGGGAACAGGGTTACATGTGCAACTCAGATGTTTTGTGGAGGGTCCATGCTATGTTTGTAGTGTGAACAGCTTCTCCCATCTAAGTGGATTCCACCAGCACATTCAGACTTATATTAGCAGCCATACATTCCCATGCCAGAAGATGCTTCAGATCTTTAGCAGTTCCTTCCCTTTTCCATGTGGTTTTCCAGGCCTTTTGTTATTCCTTAGCTCAACAGTGCATTCCAAATTTTAGATGTAACAGTATCAAACTTTCATATCATGGTTATCGTGACCAAAATTATCAGGGTTATCAGTATTATCACGGTATTGTTAAAATGTGCTGAAAATGTTCAAAAAGTACTGATACACACACTGAAACCATTTAAACAGGTATTATATTTGACTATAAAGTGATGGGCCGTTGTCACTAAGCTTGCTGTGATAGTCAGTACACGGTTGTTCGGCCGCACACTGATTACATCACTTGCCCACCATGGCACCACCCCACTGTCATTTTGCTTTTTTATAGTAATAAAAATCATTTAGCTCAGTCAGAGAACAATTCACTTCAATTAAAAACTGAACGCGTCTGCTCAATTCACTATGAGCCGAATGAGCCAGAGTCGCAGCACAGATCAGCAGGAGTCAGATTTCATTTAGCACGTGACAAGAGTGAGGCAAGCTGACTGACAGGAAGAGTGAGGTGAGCTGACTGACAGGAAGAATGAGGCGAGCTGACTGACAGGAAGAGTGAGGTGAACTGACTGAAAAAACAGTGGCGGAAGATTTGGTTTAATATAAGCGAGTTTGTCATTGTACTGTTTTGTTGTTGTGTTTTTCATTAAGAATAATAACGAACCAGGGACATGATAAGAGTTCCTCAGGGGCTCAAAAAAAAAAAAAAAGAAAAAAAAGAAAAAAAAAGGGCTATATCACCAAAGAGCTAATTTTACTACTTTACTACATTAACTAAGTTACTACTTTACTAACTTTAATTAAACTACATATTCATATCACCCTGGTTGACAATAATGAATATGAGAATGACACTATTAATATAACCTACTGGTATTTTATTTTTACATTTATAGAATTAATTACAAATTAAAACAAAACAGCAACTTTTCATGGAGAGATGAATCCAAAAAATCATTAAAAGAAAGTTTATACATTATGAAATGTATTACCGTCCACAAATGTAGTGACATACCCACTGTATGTCACTTACTGTAAAAACAGAAAAACTAATTTCAGAATTAAATTTACATTTGGCAGCAGCACCTTGATGTCCATAAAACTGCAGCACTGCTTGCTGAACTAGATTTTTACTCTCAAAGTTTTAAGATGTCCTTTTCGATGCCTCCTTCTTCAGATTTATTACATTTTCTGCTGTCTCTGTCTGTTTGGCATCGTGCCTTTACTGACTATATAACGTTCATATAATATAACAAGGTGACTTGGATGTCTAGAAATTTAATGAACTTGAGTAGCTAGTACTTACCAACACATTCCCTTTCAATCAATTTGAAAACTATCAGCGATAAGCATATAAAATGCTGCTAAAACGAAAAGGTTAGCAGAAGAGTTAGTGGTCTCAGCATACCTGTCTGCCTGTTGAAGCAAGACACATCATGATTGCATTATGACAACAAGGCTATCTGACAGCAGACTCGAGTCAGACAAATACTGTAAAATTATCATCAAATTATCAAAAAGGAAAATTATCAAATTTCTTGTGATTAATTTACTACTATTTTGTGCACACTCATGTTAATTTCAATTGAAATGCTTTTTACATAATATAATTGTTCATTAATTAATGTTGAGAGGGGCACTTTTAAATAATTTAGAAAAAGGGCAGGGGCTCGAGCCCCCAGAGCCCACCTTCTGCATGTCCCTTTAATGCACCCATCATTTCAAGCAATTGCCGCCCCCTGAATTTACGCTCATTCAAAAGCAAATGTGAAATGCGGACGGCTGCACAAGCATTCAAAAGCGAGGAGGAAAAGAGGAAAAAGCGCCAGCGAAGTGCCAAAGCCCCCTTTTGCAGCAATGTTCTTCTGGCAAACTCTGCAGACAGGGTTACCATCTTCTATTAAGTTTCCCTCAGCTTTTTTGATAAAATCCAGAATATGACCACACTTCGGATTTGCGTCAGACTCATGCTGGGTGTGTGGACAGCATTTACAGCGGGTTTTATAAATCACGATAATCGCACATGGTTTTAATGATAATTAAATGTGGCACGGTAATACTAACCATCTGGGAATTTTATCATGGTTTATTGTGAAACCGGTAACTGTTTCGTCCCTATTCCAAATAGTTGATTTGACCACACCTTATTTTTGCCATCTCTCTGATGGGTTTATTTGGATTTTTCAGCCTAATGATGGCTTTTCTCACTGGCTGTGACAACTCTTTGGACTTCATATTGAGAGTTAACAGCAACAGATTTCAAATGTAAATGCAACACTTGAAATCAATGCCAGACCTTTTATCTTATTTGTAAGGCAAATAATAAGGAAATAACACACAACTAGCCATGGAATAGCTGAGCAGCCAATTGTCCAATTACTTTTGGTTCCTTACAGTGATGGCACAACATATAAAAAAAGCTTTAATTCGTACATTGTTTACACTTTGAGCTCATATTGATTATTTAATTTCAACTCTAATATACTGTGGTAGACAGCTAAAATAACAATAACTTTGTCAATGTCCACATTTTTATGGACCTGACTGTATATTGAGATCACATTACAATTTGATTATGCAAAAGTGGACTACATTCCACTAATTATGTGACCTCTGATGGCAGCTGGCTGCACCTAATTTAGGGATTTCATAAACACAGCGGGGGGTACACGGTGGCTTAGTGGTTAGCTAAGCCTCACACCTCCAGGGTACGGGGCTCGATCCCCGCTGGGGCCATGTGTGTACGGAGTTTGCATGTTCTCCCCGTGCTGCGGGGGTTTGCTCCGGTTTCCTCCCCCAGTCCAAAGACATGCATGGTAGGCTGATTGGCGCGTCTAAAGTGTCCGTAGTGAATGGGTGTGTGAGTGTGCCCTGCGATGGACTGGCACCCGGTCCAGGGTGTACCCCGCCTTGTGCCCGATGCTTCCTGGGATAGGCTCCAGGTTCCCCTGTGACCCTGAAAAGGAGTAAGCGGTTGAAGATGGATGGATGGATGGATAAACACAGAGGTGAATAGCTATGCAATCACAACTCTTACATTTTTTATTAGTAAATAATTTTACAACCTATTACTGAAACAGTATATTAATTAAATATAATTGCAGTTAAGTCCACTTCAGGTCCAGGTTCTAGCACTACAAAAGATGGAAAAGTTCAAGTTGGTGAATACTAATTTAAGGAACTGTATATACCATACCTCTAAGTTTAGCTGTTGTGACATTACTGGGAATCATAATGTAGTGTCTGTTTAGTGTCTGTTTAAAGTAGGGACAAACATGGCACTGCCTTTTATTTTCCATGCACAAATTTGTTAGTAGAGTTGAGTCTACTATAAATCTAGGATGAAAAACAGGATGAAAAACAAAAAATGGGCAGGCTGAGGTTCAGGATTGTGAGTTGACTGCCATGTCTTCATCCCTCTGCTTTTCTGTAGTCTATTACTCACAAGGTTATGTGATTTCAAGTAGTCACTTTATATTTTCCTAATTGCAGCTCTGTCACAAATTGCAAAACGGACACATTTTGCCAGTGACAATTTGTGCAGTAAACAGTCTGCAGTCTTTTTTTGTAGCAACCCTCCCTAACTGCTTGGCTCTCTTCGTAAGTGAGTTTTCAACCAACTGTTCATTTTTGATGAAGCACTGGTGTTATGTTATCTCTATTAACACATTAAGTCAATCAGAAATTAAGAGATATGATTATTTTACTTGTGAAACATATGAAATACTGTACAATTCAGGAAGATTTTAAACCTCAGCAAGCACATACCCTCATCTCTAATGCTATCCGATTGTCCTATCTTAATTAATCTTTTCTGTTTCCATATTTGCTGTCAAAAATGGGACTACATAGTCTAACACTACAAAAGAACTATCAGCATGCATACTGTATTTACCTCATTCAGAACTTTTCTACACACCAAGCATTGCTATAGAGATGAGTCTGAATTCAGCAAGCTCAATGTCAGCTGTGACTTCCACCTCTATATAAAACAGGGAGAAAAATGAGCTTTGTCTGCCAGGATGTCGTGAGTTAAGCAATAAATAAAACTAGGCCATCTGTGCTGAAGCTGCAATCACTGTCAATTTAAGCACTGTATTTCCCCATCTCCCTCTGTCTCTCTCTCTCTCTCTCTCTCTCTCTCTCTCTCTCTCTCTCTCTCTCTCTCTCTCTCTCCCTCTCACATAGGAGTGATGGTTAGTAAGGAGGCAGGCCCCTGCGTCCTGTCAAATTCAGAGTCGGACTCAGAGGCCGGAGGTCCAACCCTCGGAAGTGAGAGCAGTAGAAGTGGGGACGTAGTGAGCAAAAGGAACAAAGCCCTGCAGGTCCGCTTCAAGGACATCTGTGAGGCCCAGAATGAGGCAGCACGTCTAGCCCGGGGTGCCAGGGTGCGCTCTGTTTCATGCAAGGTTGTACACAAGAGGTACTTGACCATGCCGGCACGTCGCTCCATACCTAATGTGACCAAGAGCACAGCAGTGCAAACCTCACCCGAATTAAAGAAGCGTTATCAGACTTTCCCCTTTGAGCGCAAAAAGGGGCACACTATTAAACACACAGCTCTGGTGGAGAACTATGAGAACCAAAACAACGGGTTCTTAAGTGAAGTGCAAGCCACTGAGGAGGAAAGGCCACGTGGGGCACGGGTACAGAAGACGCGAGTGCTTCTGCACAGTATGCCACCATGTGCTGATGTGCAGGATTTGTGCCCAGATAGCAGCCTTGGTTCCTCAGGTCAAGCCAGGGAGACAGATACAAACTGGCACCAACCAGACTCAAAGGAAGAAGAGTGTTCCCAAGGAAGCAGCTCCAAGCACAAAGGATTACCCAGTCAGAGTGACGTGGGAGCAGAACAAGAGCCCAACTGCACCAAAAGCTCCTCCTCATCTTCATCAATACAACCTCTGCAGGACAGAGGTGCCATTTCAAAGGTCACAGGCCCCATTGCATGGACATCTTTGACGCAAGTGGAATGTTTGGACAGTCCCTCAGTGCAGTGCAAGCGTAAGAAAAATCCTGCACCATTGAATGGTCTGCAGTCTCAGACCTTACCACGTGCTGCCAGCTGCCCCTCCCAGGATACCAGTCAGGCTCACTTCCATGGTAGCTATGGCTTTGGTATTACAGATACCCAAGAAGTCACCAGGAGTCATGTGTGTGGGCAGATGATTTCGCTGCCTGGAGCAGATGGAGACGTGAAAGCCCAACTGCAGGCTATGGAGACTCTCATTAGCTCAAGCCAGGAGACCATTAAAGTGCTGCTGGGGGTCATTCAGGAACTAGAGAAAGGAGAGGCACAGCGGGAGGGGTGAGTCACACTCTATATATAAATACATATGCCAATCAATTGCTACACTTTCACTATATCACAGCAGTTATCTGTGCCTTCTCAATACAAGGTTCAGTGTTAATGGAGAGATAGATGAGCCTATGTGAATCTGAATCAGTTGTTAGGGTAATACATTATGTATGTTGTAATAACCCTTTGTAAGACTTCATCACCCTTCATAAGTATCTCTATATCTGTCCTGAAGAATCCTTGCACCATATACAGTGAGGGAAAAAAGTATTTGATCCCCTGCTGATTTTGTACGTTTGCCCACTGACAAAGAAATGATCATTCTATAATTTTAATGGTAGTTGTATTTGAACAGTGAGAGACAGAATAACAACAAAAAAATCCAGAAAAACGCATGTCAAAAATGTTATAAATTGATTTGCATTTTAATGAGGGAAATAAGTATTTGACCCCCTCTGCAAAACATGACTTAGTACTTGGTTTAAAAACCCTTGTTGGCAATCACAGAGGTCAGACGTTTCTTGTAGTTGGCCACCAGGTTTGCACACATCTCAGGAGGGATTTTGTCCCACTCCTCTTTGCAGATCTTCTCCAATCATTAAGGTTTCGAGGCTGACGTTTGGCAACTCGAACCTTCAGCTCTCTCCACAGATTTTCTATGGGATTAAGGTCTGGAGACTGCCTAGGTCACTCCAGGACCTTAATGTGCTTCTTCTTGAGCCACTCCTTTGTTGCCTTGGCCGTGTGTTTTGGGTCATTGTCATGCTGGAATATCCATCCACGACCCATTTTCAATGCCCTGTCTGAGGGAAGGAGGTTTTCACCCAAGATTTGACAGTACATGGCCCCGTCCATCGTCCCTTTGATGCGGTGAAGTTGTCCTGTCCCCTTAGCAGAAAAAAAACCCCAAAGCATAATGTTTCCACCTCCATGTTTGACGGTGGGGATGGTGTTCCAGGGGTCATAGGCAGCATTCCTCCTCCTCCAAACACGGCGAGTTGAGTTGATGCCAAAGAGCTCCATTTTGGTCTCATCTGACCTCAACACTTTCACCCAGTTGTCCTCTGAATCATTCAGATGTTCATTGGCAAACTTCAGACGGGCATGTATATGTGCTTTCTTGAGCAGCGGACCTTGCGCGCGCTGCAGGATTTCAGTCCTTCAGGGCGTAGTGTGTTACCAATTGTTTTCTTGGTGACTATGGTCCCAGCTGCCTTGAGATCATTGACAAGATCCTCCCGTGTAGTTCTGGGCTGATTCCTCACTGTTCTCATGATCAATGCAACTCCACGAGGTGAGATCTTGCATGGAGCCCCAGGCCGAGGGAGATTGACAGTTCTTTTGTGCTTCTTCCATTTGCGAATAATCGCACCAACTGTTGTCCCCTTCTCACCAAGCTGCTTGGCAATGGTCTTGTAGCCCATTCCAGACTTGTGTAGGTCTACAGTCTTGTCCCTGACATCCTTGGAGAGCTCTTTGGTCTTGGCCATGGTGGAGAGTTTGGAATCTGAATGATTGATTGCTTCTGTGGACAGGTGTCTTTTATACAGGTAACAAACTGATATTAGGATCACTCCCTTTAACAGTGTGCTCCTAATCTCACCTCGTTACCTGTATAAAAGACACCTGGGAGCCAGAAATCTTTCTGATTGAGAGGGGGTCAAATACTTTTTTCCCTCATTAAAATGCAAATTAATTTATAAAATTTTTGACATGCGTTTTTCTGGATTTTTTTGTTGTTATTCTGTCTCTCACTGTTCAAATACAACTACTATTAAAATTATAGACTGATCATTTCTTTGTCAGTGGGCAAACGTACAAAATCAGCAGGGGATCAAATACTTTTTTCCCTCACTGTATTTAACACCTCTACCATAGTCATGGTGCCAACCTTCATATAATGTCTCTTCACAAAAAAAAATACCCACTGCAGAATAAAGAGTGATTTTATAATCCATTCTGAGAGCATCCTTTCAGTACAAGATGCTTGCAGAAGAGTAGAATTTCCCAAAACCCTAGTGTATGGCACAGTGATGCCATGTCTATAGCATTTACATTCCCATTGCATACCCCTTTATACAGAGTCCTGGCTATGTCCATAAGCTTATGATCTTACAACAGAGCAAAAATGCATACATAAAAAAGTCCAACACTGGAAGTCTGACCACATATAAGCTTTAAACCTTTTAAAGGCCTGGCTTATTATTTAGTTATTTGAATGAAAGCATATTAATCTGTAACTACTACGAACTACATTGAAACTATTAGGAAATGTCTGAAGAGTATGCAATATAGATTTGGACTTGGTGAAGGTTCTGGGTGTTTAAGGGATGAATGCACTTTTAGCTCAGGCTTGCAGATGATATTATGGGAGAAAGTGGAAATGTTAATATACAGGACAAACATCACCTACAGCTAAAAGTGAAAGCCAGTGAGAGTGAATTTCGGGGATTCTCAATTTGCCAGCATTGCTACAGAGTTATACATGTGTAGCAAGTTTGTATTGCATGCATGTGGCATCTGTGTATTATATAATGTAACAAACATCAAAGCTGTGCATTGAGAAGGTGAGAACCCGGCTGAACAACAACATAGACTTTAATAATAAAGATAACGTAAATCACAACAGAAACACAAAAACAGAACGAAATGCAAAGTGCACGTGTGTGTCTCTCTCTCCACCTGGTGCTTCCAGCCACACCTTTATCTCTCTCTCTCCCACTGATTAACCAAATCAGTGGCAGGTGTGCATCCTTGCAACCTGACTTCTCCCTCCTCCTCCTTGTCACATATAGTAATACAGTATAGTATAAGTGTCATGTACTGTTATTACTGTGATCCATAGTGAAGACAATCAACACTATCATTAAAGGTTAACAAAAAGTTTGTTTAGCTCAGGGGTGCCACTCATTTCAGGTTATGGGCCACATTCAAAATAATTTACAAATAAAAGTTCAAAAGAATGCATAAATATTCAACCCCATCGCTTTGAAATCTCAAATTTTATACTTTTGAAAAGAGACATGGTTACAGCATAACATTTTCAGCTTTCTAATGAAGAATTACATACACTATATGGCCAAAGGTTTGTGGACACATGACCAATCACACCAATATGTCCATTCCAGATTTAGTCCCCCTTTGCTGTTAGAATAACCTACACTCTTCTGGGAAGGCTTTCCGCTAGATTTTGGAGCGTGGTTGTGGGGATTTGCTCATTCAGCCACATTTGCTACTGAGGTAAGGCACTGAGGTTAGGCACTGATTTCAGGCGAGGCCTGGGGTGCAGTCGGCATTCCAGTTCATCCCAAAGATGTTTGGTGGGGTTGAATGTTATCCTAGATTTGTGCACAGGAGGATTGTCATACTGGAACATGGGAAATCTTAAAACTACACCTTACATTATATTTATTCACTTAGCAGACGCTTTTATCCAAAGCGACTTACAAATGAGAAAAGATACAAGCAAAAAAAAACCTTTATTGGGCCGATCATTGCCCATGGGCCATGTGTTTGACACCCTTGGTTTAGCGTTACCTGGTGCGTCTTTTAATCAAAAATACATTTTCCTTGTTTTAAATTGGCCAGTGAACCTGGGCAAAACCACATTTGTATCAGCAGTAAAGGGCCATCAGGGGTGTGTGTAGGTTGGCTAATGGTTTTAAAACCTGCTCCACATAGACACTGAAACAGCAGAGTACTGGCTAATTCCCCACTAGGAGAGAAGCAAAAGCCCTACGTGGTCTTGGAAGCACAAAACCACCACTCAAACAGCCTCAATTAGTAGTGCCTCATCAGGCAGGCCTTTCATCTTCCAAAGGAGTATGTCTCTGTGTGTGTGTGCATGTGCATGTGTGTGTGTGTGTGTGTGTGTGTGTGTGTGTGTTCATGTTAGAGATTCTTCGCACCATTCTGTAGTTATTATTAGAGTGACACCCTCTGATCCCCTACTCAGGCTTGTGCTGTCTTTAAAGCAGCTGTGTTCATGAGGGGAAGCAGAGCAGCAGGGGCACATAAAAGCTCCTGTTTGTCTCAGCTGGCCATGAGAGCTGCCACCAAGGGATTTTCTGTGTTCCTCAGACTGTGAGCATCGAATTTAAACCAAATGGCAGCATGGCCTGGACATGCAAGGTGAGACCTGAAAAGCAAAGTGCCCAGCATTTCTAGCATTATATTGCCATCTAATATATAATGCTCACTAAGATGGACTTAGCTTTCTATAGAATCTTGAAGCGTCTCTACTGGGGGTGTAACTCAATACTTCTATATGAATTTGTTCACTGCTCCAAATACCAGTCCATACAGGATTTTGCCTAATTTTTTTGTGTTGGCTGTGGCCAAAATAGCTTGACTTTGCTGTGGCTTTTTTCAAAATCTGTGAGTTTTTTGTGTTTTCTTTGTGGAAATGACTTGAACAAAATTACAATTTCACAAAATTATTTTGTTGTTAAATGCGACCTTTTAGCTGTACTCATGTTTGAGGCACATGAATCTAAGAGGGCTTTGGCTGGATGTGCGTTGTGATGATGTCACGTGACCCAAATCTGCAGAAAATCTGCAGTAATTTTGAAAAATTGCAAGCTAATCCGAATATATATATATTAAAAATATATATGATTCCTACCACTATGCCTCTAGAAACACTGGAAAACACTGGAAAAAAACTCAGAGGTTGAAATGCCAGCACTGTTAGTATGATCAGTGAGTTCTGGCTCTGACAGAAGCTCAATGTCATATCCCTCGAGTGTTTTTAATCCTGCTTGTGCAGTTATAATTTTTGTTTGTATCCGCCTGCAATATTTTATAACACAATTAGTTGGTTCTCTTTCGCAAAATATAACCAGTAGCCTAATTTAAGCCATCGCTACCCTAACCAGTCAGTTACTCAGGACTGCCACATGCTCATGTTAATAAACGTAGACTTTATTTGAGCTTTAAATCTGACCACTTGCTTGCCTATATGAAAGCACAAACCTCCTTTTCTGCCATGTGAACTTTTCTGGCAAATAAAAGATTAGAAGTTTATATATCCTTCATACATTAGTAGTTCACCTGTCTATACATTGGACTACATACATACATACATACTACATACATACATTAGTCTAGAGAGTCTCAAACATCTCTAGTCAACACTGTTTTATTTAGTGTTATTTAGAGTGCTAAATGATTTGTGGAGTAAAAATTTGAACAAAATTTATACTCTACTGTGTGCCACACTTCCCAAACTAATACTTTAGTGATCCAGATGTGATTCTGACTTTATTTTGACTGTCTCACAGATGGCTGTAATACTTAACTGTCTCTGGGAGTAATCATTTTGCTTGATGGTATTCATTTTGAGTATACATTAGCTAATGGTAGGCTTTTTTGCAACAGAACTTTCTAAGGACTGTTGTTCCACAATGTATCCATAAGAAATTCAGCAGCCCAAACTAATTTCTGATCATTATCACGGCTGGCTCGTTAGCATGTCAATTACTCAACAGTCTATCCAGACTGGCAACAGATTGCCTGTAGCTGGCTGACAATAGTGCTCACAAAGCAACCCCCTGCAGGGATGCCATATTTGAGAAAACGTGTATTTTTTTAGAGCCTTCTCATGTGTTCATAGAGAATACACAAAGGATGTACATTTGAAAGGAGGATGTGTTTCTGCTGGTATATGATTATAGATTGTAGAAAGAGTCACTTGCCACCTACGGAATAGGGGTGAAATGTTGCCAGTCTTGGGTAAAATCAATAAGCCAGGGTTATTTTGTTATAATTTATGTTGCAACTCTTTTTGTTCATCTCTAAAAACAGGTTAACATTGGGCTTGTGGGGAAGCGAGGGTCATAACATTAATCAAAGTGAATAGACACCAGATTTGTCAGTTAAAAGTGAATGTTTTGAAACATATAGAAGAAGAAGCTGCTCGACAATTAGCATTGGGGTGAGTAATGGAAAAATAGTAAACAACAGGTTGGTGAGATTTATTAAAAAAAGTACCCTTCTTATAACCAAACAAGAACAAATGAAAAATACTGTACACATCTTCCCTTTCTTCCTATTTGAGTATGATTCTCAAAAGCAAAAACACTCACTACTACAATTTCCAGGCAGCAATAAAGTGCACAATTATCACAATTAATAATCCAGTATTAACAGAGTGCAACTATAATATCTATTACCTATACTATATGGCCAGAAATATTTGGACACCTGACCACAACCCGCATATGTGGGTCATACCCAAAATTTGACACAAATTTGTAGGCAAATAATTGTCTAGAATGCCTTTGTACATTATGATTTCCTGTCACTGAAACCAAGAGGCCTAGTCTAAACTTTTTTCAGAATGACAATACCCTGTTCATAAAGTGAGGTCCATGAAGAAAAGGTTTGAAGACAAGATTGTTGTGGAAGAATTCAAGTGGGCTACACAGAGCCCTGACTTCATCCCCAATTAACACCTTTGAGCACTGACTGCATATGCAGGGCCTCCTCACCTGACATCAGTGCCTGACCTCACTAGATTCTCTTGTTGCTGAACGAGCACATATCCCCACAGCCACACTCCAAAATGTAGCTGAAAGCCTTCCGAGAAGAGTGGAGGCTGTGCTAGATGGACAGAGAGTATCAACCCCATATTAATGCCTATGGTTTCAGAATGACATGTTCACCAACACAAATGGGTGTGATGGTCAGTTGTCCACATACTTTTGGTCATAAAGTGTATGTCATGTACCTTATATACACAATTCACATGCAGGAGTATACATAGTTTAAAAGCTACCATACAGCTAAGAATCAACAAAGTATGAAGCCAGCATAAAGCTGGGATATACAGTCATGTGAAAAAAATAAGTACACCCCATGAACATTGTTGGTGTTTTTGACATATTTGAACAAGCAAACATTTGATCCTCTTTGAAATCATGCCTATTAATAAAGCTGATACACTCTATCAAATGACACAAATCCATAAAATAAAATCAGGTGTTCAAGATTGGGTGCCAGTGATTAGAACCTGCTTAGGGAGTGCAGGTGGAACTGGTCTTATGTATACCCCTCTCATATCCAGTGTCTGGCGTTCTCTTTGCTATTGAGGTGTGTGGTGTCATCATGTCAACATCTACAGAGTTCCATAAGGCTTTTGGAAAAAAATTGTATGGATGCCTATGATGGTAAATGGCGCACTTATATAGCGCTTTTATCCAAAGCACTTTACACTGTGTCTCATTCACACACCAATGGTAGCAGAGCTGCCATGCAAGGCGCTAAATTGCCATCAGGAGCAACTTGGGGTTAGGGGTCTTGCCCAAGGACACTTCGGTATGTGGCGTCATGTGGGCCAGGAATCAAACCGCCAACCCTACGATTAGTGGACAACCCACTCTACCACCTGAGCCACAGCCACTATGAATCTGGCAAGGAATATAAAAAGATCTCCAAATTATTGGAAATGCATCATTCCACTGTAAGAAAAATAATCTACAAATGGTGCAGATTTCGACTGGCAATTTGTCCAGAACTGGCTGTCCCAGCATGCACCAGCATGCACATTTCCCAGAATGCACCACAGACTACAAACATGTTCCCAATCACACTCACAATCACACCACTCTTTAAAAGAGACTGTTCAATCGCAATACATTTTTGCGAAGTAAATGCTCAGTTGATCTAGTTGATCTGTCGTTACCAAGCCATTCTACTGTGTTGTGATTCTGGTTCTGATTCTGTTTTGCCCTTGACTCTGACCCTGCTCTAGTCTGTTTGCCTGAGTGTTTGATCTCTGTCTGTCCTCGTTGATTTTTCTTGCCCTTTGGATTATATTCTCTTCAATAAAAGCTCTTAACTGACCTTGCATCTGTCTCAACCTCCATTACATGACAATGTGCATGAGAGGTGTGCCAGGAAAAAGCTTATGCAAGACTACAGTTTGCCAAGACTATAGGGAAATACCAAGCCTTTTGGAATAATGCACACTGGACAGATGGATCAAAGATCAAGTTATTTGGGCAGGGAAACTGCAGACATGTTTAGCGCAAACCAAAGACAGCTTTTCAGGAGAAACACCTCATACCAACTGTGAAGTACAGTGGTGGAAATGATATGGATTGGGGTTGCTTTACTGCCTCAGGGAATGGACAGCTTTCATTCATTGATTCAACTATGAATTCTGCATCAGATCAAAGAATGCTTGAAGATAATGTGAGGCCATCTGTCTGAAAGTTGAAGTTGAACCTAAAGTGGACCTTTCAACAGGATAATGATCCTAAGTACATTAGCAAATCCACCAAGGAATGACTCAAAAAGAAGAAATGGAGGGTTATGGAATGGCCTAGTCAAAGCTTGGATTTGAATCACATTTAAATGTTGTGGGGATGATTTTTACAGAGCCCCTAAAGGGACATGGTGGTGGAAGAAAATTGGGATGGGAGAAATTTTTTTTTTTAAGCTTTTGTATTCTCTTGCAAAACTTTTGCGTTCCGCCGAGAAACTTTTGTTTTCTCTAGCAAAACTTTTGCATTCCCACGCAAAACCTGTTATGAGTTCGGTCAAACACTTCCTGTTTATTTTCCTGCTGGTGGTGGTTCAGACAGCTCCGTAGGTTAACAATGGAGAGGTTCATAGAGCTTTATTTTGAAATTGGACTCAAATATAAGAAATGCGGTCTGTGCTTAGTTCGAGGCATTGTTTTGGCGTAAGTGAAAGACACCTGAAAAGGATATTACATGAAAGAGCATGGTCTCGATGAACAAAATTACTCAAGTGATGCTGTGAAGATACAAGCACGAACCATCGTGCAGAGGTCTCTCGTGAGAACACAGGTTTCGCAAGAGAACACAACAGGTAGGCTGCCTTTGCGAGGGAGCGCAAAAGTTTCTCAGGGGAACGCAAAAGTTTTGCGAGAGAACGCAAAAGCTTTGAAATTTTTTTTTTCTCCAATCACAAATTTTTTCCACCACCATGTCCCTTTAGGGGCTCCGTAGATTTTACATATAGATTTTGCAGTACATGCACGAAAACCCTCAAACATCTTACAACTGAAACATTATTGAATGGAAGGGTGGTCAAAAATTTCAGCAAGCTTGGTGGACAATTATGCAAAACACCTAATAGAAATTATTGCTAAGGGGCAATACTAGCTTCTGAGGCCAAGAGTTTACTTACTTTTTCCACAAAAGGAATATCCCATCTATTGATATTTATGTTGAATAAATGATTGAAAAAGCAAATTTTCCTTGTGGTTTTTTTCAAGTAGAGATGTAACGGTATGAAAATTTCACATCACTATTATCATGACCAAAATGATCACGCTTAACAGTATTATCACGGTATTATTAACATGTTCTGAAAATGTACAAAAAGTACTGATACACACACTGAAACCATTTAAACAAGTTTTATATTTGACTATAAAGTGATGGACAGTTGTCACTAGGCTTGCTGCGATAG